>NW_024582384.1:2756448-2815875 GCF_018398535.1 Haplochromis burtoni
TGTGTGTGTGTGTGTGTGTGTGTGTGTGTGTGTGTGTGTGTGTGTGTGTGTGTGTGTGTGTGTGTGTCTGCGTTCCTTTGGTATGTGTGAATCACAAAACAATGTCTCTGTGTGAAACCTCTCTGGCAGAATTTGCCTAGTGTGAAAATCCATCCACCCAACATGAGCTAACATTTTACTCATTAATGTCTTGAGAGGTTTGCACCAGAAATACCAAACAGCCTGCTGAATGCATCTTTGTATGAAGATGACAGGATTTGCAGTGTTGTTTGTGCTTGTTTGCGTGTTTGTTTGTTTGGTTGTTTTTGCCATGTGCTTTTTCTTTTTTTATCCCTTTGTGTGTTTTGACATCCACATTGCACTCTCAGTTTGAGGGATTGACTGTAATCTACAGTCTATTGTCACTGAGACGTGTTTTTTTTAGTGCAGCTTTTCATGCATATTCAATAGCTTGTCACCAGTGAAATAATGATTAAAAGAAAAGTCCATGAAAATCCAGCTAATGTCATGGGATGCAAAATCCACCCAGCCAACAAAAGTAGCTCTGGAAACTATGTAATGCTCAGGCTTATCACAAAAAGTACGAGTTAGCTCAACAGTAAAGCAGCTGGCAAGTTCTGTTTTCTGTTGTTGACCGTATTCGGATTACAGTGCAATCAGTTTTAGCTCATCTATGCTGAGGACCAATGAGCTCCTGCCATGGCAAAGAGTCGCTAGGCCATTCGTCAATAATCCCCAAATTGGCTATTTGTACTACAGTACAGGTCAGAATTTTATCAAACTTTCACACAGTGATGAAGTAATGGGTCTTCGCCCAAATTGTGCAAAAGGTCAAGACGACGTTTGTTGTTTCATTTTCGTAACATAACCTTCATGAACACTTCAAAATGTTCACTCTTGATGTACTTTCTTTTTATTTTTTAGTTCAAGCCATTTAGCAAAGTCCTTATCATACGATTGTCGATCTTACTAGATTGACAAAGAAAGACTTTCATGAAATACGAAATGACAGGCTGAAAAATGTCACACGTTACAGGTAAGTTTCATCCTGTTAGATGGTAATGACAATGATCTTATTGGCCGTGACCATGGAGGGAGTTGACTCCTACATAACCCCTTTCACGCATAGTGGTCACTACAGTGGACAGCTATTCAAAGGCTGTTTTCTTGTATTTGTGTCAGTGTTGAGGGTATGCTTGCACATAAACCACTCCATACCCTGCCACCCACTCCAAAGGTGATGCCGTCCACCTAAGTGGACATGTAAAAAGCTCTTTAAAAAGTACCTGCTTAAAAAAAATGAATTTCAAAAATCTTTTTTTCATACCTACAGATGAATAAAAATCCAGATTGTTGCCATGCATAAAAGGGTTAGGTGGGCCTGCCTATCACACTTACATCAGTAATATGTCAGTGCTATGACGTGCTTTACATATTTTCATGCTAAGAATTTAAATTGATTAATTTGTCTGGATATGACTGTTTTCAAGCCTCCTCGACTTCTCTGTTAATTTTAATTCTCGTTAGTTTCTGCCAAACGGTCAACCAGTGGCAAGAAAGCTGTTCACTGTCTTTCTGAACTTCACACATAATAACCTGTGAAATGTTGTAGATCATGGACCTGGATGAGCTACTACATTGCTCCATGATATGGTTAGAAAGATGACATAATTACCCTGGAGTGTTTGTGTATGTTATTTGAAATTGCAATGTAATTATATTTACATACAAATACTTAAAGGTAAACAAGACCAGTTTTTACATTAAACATAGAACTGATTATCCTGTAAATAATTATAATAGTATCACATAATTTCCTGAAGTTTAACTTCCTGAAGGTTAAACTACTGCACAATATCCCCAAAAAGTACAGCATGCTTATGATGTAAATAAATATTGCTTGTTTTTAAATTGCCAGGAAATTAGGCAGGACTTAAATTTACTTGCAGTATAATTATTTCTTTGTTTCCTGTAAAATCTGACTTGTTAACCCCTTATTTTAGTGTACCTACCTTTAAGTATTTGCATGTAAATATAAATACATTCAAATTTCAAATATAATACAGTGAAATTAAATTTAATTACAGGGAAATTATACCCTTTAATTACACATAGCTTGTAAAGAACTGAAGAACACAAGTTCTTATTGGCATAGTAGAATTTGAGATTAAGATCAACAGTGCATTCAAACTTGTAGCTGCCTTTATCTGTCCTGAAGGGTCTTTCGTCTAAAAGTGTGTGGTCTAACTGTAACAATTCAGCCTTCTGCTGATAAATCTGGCATTCATGAACATGACATGTACTCTCCCAGCAGGACAATGTTCCCCGCTACACTGCAAAAACTACTTTGGAACAGCGAGCCAAAGGTACTGAGCAATTGTCAATCTGGTAGTCCATGTGCATCCTACAGGATGCAAAGGAACTACTGCTGTAACCCTTCTGCCAGAAACCCTGGGACACTAAGAGATTATGTCCTGATCTGTTTTGTTTTGGCACGAGGGGGACCTACACAATATTAGAAAGGTAGTTTTCATTTTGTGTCTGATCACTGTGTATTCCATGAGGCACAATTTACTTAATAGCATTGCTGACTTGTATTTGTATTTGTAACTGTTAACACCAAAAGGACAGCACATGTCCAAGTTAGGGATTTTGGTCCTGTTTATGGGCTGGAGGTTATCCTGATCTTTGGATCAATTTAATGTGTCCCTTTTGCACGGCTGTAGTGTGTCATGCATGAAAAAAATTTGCATCAAATTCAGCCTTTCTAAACTTTCCTAAATTGTATAGCCGAGGGCTTTGTGAGCCTAAGTTCCGTTAAGGATAAAGACAGGGCATAATTAAATGGAATAGGGACCATCAGAGACATATTTGGGAGTGGCACGCTAGTCTCAGCGAAGCTACTGAGCCGCACAGACATGTTGGCATGCTAAAACGCTATGATAATGTAAATCCCAGTATTAAGCAGCATGCTAACATTTTCCAATTTGCATTAAACACAAAGAAACACTGATGGGATTGCCACTCATCTGCAGATGTTTAGTCACAAAACAAATATTGAATACATAAAAAAATTTGACTTACGCTGAAGGTGTTAAATAAAAATGCAGCAATAAATGTTGTTGTGCACGTTCTTGTACCAAGTATCCTTTAAAGGTTTAATGAAATTCAGTAGATGTTAAAACACTCATTGTTGACTCGAAGAAAAGCCACGAGTCACCGAAGTCAGTGGGATACATCTTTTAGAAAGATGTCTGAACAAATGTTCATGGTAACAGATCTGAACCTTGTTAAGATATTAGACACTGTTGTCATATAACTGATACCGTCTTCACCACACTCCTAATGTAGTTTCTCCCTGCAGTCACAGTTTACTGGAGCTGCATTCAACACTGTGACACTGGCATGCATGAAGATGATATATAGATGTGTGTTAATATATGCCATTTACACTGATGGCACTTTATCTTCCTATCATCACAATCTATTTTTACACAGACTGTGAACTAGATCTTCAGTCCACAGTTCATTAAAAATTCCGACACTTACATGTAGATCTGGAACATGAATGTTGTAATGAGATAAACCTGGAAAAAACTGTACCCGTTCTTTAAGGTGGCATGCTCCTCTCTACTTATCCAACCATTTTAAACAGCCAAGGCTTTGTTACACTGACTGCGGGCACCATACACAAAGTCGTCTGGGACAAATCTGGCATATCATCCAATCCACCTACTAAGCAGGAGGTGAGAGACAGCAACAGCCAACTCATGCAGATCGTAAAGCATCAGCTCTGTATGCCTCCTACACAACAAATCTCACATGCCCACTGGACTCATCTCAGATCCAAACCTGAACCTTAAGGGAGACCTGAACACAGCACCAGACGGTCAAGAATATATTTCCACTCTCTACCTTTTCTTCTTCCTGCAAAGCAGAATGTGGGAGGAATAGTGAGCCAACCAAGGCAGGTCTAGTCAATTTTGCACATATGTCCTCCTCACGTTCCACTGATTTAGCCTGCTGATGCCAACACAGACTGCCTTTGTCTGCCAACATGTAAGCTTGCTATGCCTATCATAGGGACAGCAGGGAAGCCTATTTTTAGACCTAAGGCTTTAGAATGTGTATGCACAAGATCACCCTCGAATCACCTATAACAGCCAGAGATGAGAATGGTCAGGGATGTCATTGCTTTTTTTTTTTTTTTTTTTTAAAAAGCTTTTTATCTTTGTTTTCAGAATAGCGCTGAAGAAGGGGCATCACCATAGCTCACCTGTTAAAGTGTGCATCCCCTGGATACTTAAACCTCTAATGTCTTAGTCATCATTGGTGATGACCCCAACCCTAACTCTAGGAAATCAGACTACGCCTTTCATATTCTGTTAAAGTTCTTTCGAGTCTTAAGCAAAGAAAATCATGACTGTAACCGACACACATCATAAACTATTTTAATTTTTCCATGAAAAAGTCTGTTTTACCTTTCCCCAAATATGGGGTTAGAGTAGGGTTAGGATCTACTAAGACCTCGGAGTGTTAAAGAGACACAAGAAAGTATTATTTATTTCAGTTCAGCCAATACACTCTGTGGCTGTTATGGGACTCAAAGTATTCCTGATTTGAAAAGAAGCTTTGTACTTACGGTTGTTGATTAAAGGCATATTTTTATGCTCTAGATCAAGCAGCGGGGCTGGGTGTACTTTTATAAGGGCAGTTCTCTTGGTGTTGCTGCTACCACCCAGCCTCAGTATCTTTCTAGCATGCCATATAAGATTTCTGGAAATCATCCCACCACTGCTGGGATCTTGCTGTCAGTGACTAAGTTGACACTGAAGGTCAATCTTGATGACCGTACCTACAGCAAGATTTTCCAGATGGCTCAAAGTGTACCCAGGAAATCATAACTGTTATCCAAATAATACTGCTTAGACCCATGTATCCTCTAAATTGCATTGTTTTTTTCTTCCTATACCACAATGGCATCCATTCTGAGGCTTCACTCTGATCTATGTCCCTAGAAAATCCCCACTCCCCAATTCAATAGATCATCTTTATCAGACGTCAAAACTTTCCCAATTAGTTCTTTCCTGCATGACGGAGCAACATTTGTGCTCCAGGCTCCTTCAGCCTGTCCAACATATTCTCCCCACAGCCCCAAAAAAACCCCCAAAACAAAACAAAAAAATCATTCAAAACATGCCTCTTCTTCATGACTGTCACCACTTAAACAGCCCTCTTGCATCCTTGATGCTTTCTTCGACAGTTTCTTTGCTCGCCCTAATGCAAACTCAATAAAAGTGTTATTTTTTGTAGCAAACTTGCAGAGCCACTAGAGTAGGACAGCCCTTGGTGTCTCTGCAGCAGCAAATTTTAACTGAACTAAGACGGAGGCTGTCATCGCTGAGGGTATTAGCTGAATGTGATTCGGTATTTTCTGCTTTATAGCCGCGGCCCCCCTCGCACTGCTATCTGGCAGTGGAACAGAGGACTTGGGGCTGTCATTTTGCATAGCATAAGCAAAGACACTGAGAAGATAGTGTCAGCACTGGAAGATCACAGGTAGAAGGAGGTCTTTTTCTGTGGGATGGGTGCTGGTAATAAGACAGCATTAGAGAGGCAGGAAAATACAGGCCGACAACTAGAACTTATCTGCACTGTCACTACCTCAGCGTGCACACTTTATGACATAAAAAAAGAGAGATTGTATATAACAAAACTAAATCTGTTGCCAAAGAAATGTAACCAATATGTGGTATATATTACAACCAACCTATGCATCCTTCTAGTACATATTCAGGTCATATTTCCATCATATATAAATCTTACACATTTTTTATTTTCATTTAATTTTTTTTTTTATTATTTTACTGCGCTTATATAATATGTCAACCTTGGCTTGTATTTCCAACTCACAAATATAATTATATTCCCCACATGTGCACCGGCAGTTTGAATGAAAAGGAAAGCGAAGGCAGTGAAATATGAAAAATACAAGATCAGGCGATGAAGGACAACAAGGGAAAAAAATGATTGGAACATGAAAAGTTAAAGAGAAATCAATAAGGGAGGGGGGGGGGGGTTAAAAAAACGCTAAGGTTATTTGGTGTGTCCTTGTGAATGTGCATAAAACCTTCCATCAAATATCTCCCAACACTGAATAATTCTCTTGCAGTTAGCCATCTTTTAAAATAATTGGTCATTTGCAGTCGATCATAATCTTAATTAAACTTAAAAAAAAATCTGTCTAAAACAATCTGCCTCTTTTTCTCCCTCTCTGTTAGCTTTATCTAGTCAGGTATCTCAATATACTGCTCTGTTGCTCTTGACAGATTGGACCTTGTTTGTTTGACTGCAGAAATGTCAGACAGAAAACAGCCAAATGTCACTGGTAGACTTTCAGCTAGCAATCTATCTTTCTGTCTGTCCACTAATACTCACACGCACGCACGCACACACACACACACACACACACACACACACACACAAGTGTTTCATATTTACACCGAAGTCATCCCAAGACCGCTCTCCTGAGTAGGCCAAACGCGTTCCTTAATCCATCTGCAGAGGAGAAATCAATAGTGTTTTGCTCACCCACTTTGAAAAAGATTGTGAACACGGTCACATCTGTCCAGCTCACATAACTAAATTGTTCCATGTTATTAATCCAGACATCAGGGCTGATGGCAGACAAGATTGATAGGGTTCATGGGATAATGTATAGCCTAATAATATTTGTCACTTTTTTTCCCCAAGAAATAGACTCGGACGGCCTTTTCTTTGAAATGCCAAAACCGCTGACATCTCATTCACAAAAAATCTCCTCTTCCATCTCCTGCTTATGGCCACAGTAAGATGGCTATCATACCTTCATAACTTATCACATGTGTTCAGGATTTATCAGTGTCATATTAACGCACTGGGTACCTTTGGCATGCCAAGTGCCATTTTACTTAATCTGACAAGAGCTGTAGGCTTATTTAACCGCATCTAAATTTGCTAAACCAGAGCCGCTATTTTTGGTGTGTAACTCTAAACTCGCAATAAGCAAAAGCAACAGTTAAAAATGAATGCAAATGAAAATTAGAGAGTGGAAACTAAGTCTAAACTGGAAACAAACCAAAACATCTAAGCTGACAAATGGATTTACCACATTGCTTCGTCCTTAGAGTACTAGCTAAAGCTGTGACACGTGAGAATAACCCTGTTTATTTTATTGGAGTTATTTTGGCTCAGGGCTTAGAGACATATTTAGAAGACAAAGCCTGGATTCAGTTCTAAGTTAAAGAGGGGCTTCAAATTTACTAAACTATCAAGTACCATTATGTAGGCTCCAGTGGTTTTAGAGGGCAATTCACATTATGAAACAAGACCCATGATGCTTATTATTTTAATTCCTGTGTTCTGCAAAATAAGCTTTTTTTTCTTTCTTTTTTGTATTTTGTAGTTCAAAATAAGTCTCATTTATTTTATACTGGGCCTTGGTGAAGCCTTGATTAGTTGGATTTGTGTGCCTGGGAAGACCGTATTAAGGTTTTCACTCCTCACTGACATACAGAGCTAAGAGTTGAAAAAAGTGTGTGAAACCAAGAGCTTACAGAAGTCTGAAGCCTGAGATTGTGGCTCAGAGGAATCACTTGTACTTGTTCCTTATTTTCTGTCAGAAAATAAGGAAAAAAGCATAAGAGATTCCTCGTCAAACCCACTGAACAAGAACTGATATTTTTCTCCCCTCTTTTGCCACATGGGGCTTAAAATTGAAACAAGTTCATACTGAAAACACACATGATTTCACGATGATTAATTTTTATGGCAATTATCAGTGTAGATCCAACATCCTCTCACTTTTTTTGATCTGTTTTTTTGGCACCTAACACCTGAGGAAGGAAAATACCATATGTCACTGCATCTGCTAAACATGCTAACCAGCTAGCTGCTAATGTCATCTCTGCCATTTAGCATTAAGCAGGTAACGAGCAGTTGGTTTTTAGTGCGTTTTCACTGAAAACAGCTGCCTGCTATGGCCGAAATCAACAGAGAGCACTAAGAGTGAACTATCACATCAAAGTCGTGAGCCGTACAGCTGAAAATGACTTAAAATTCAGTTAATCACTGCCAAGCAGATTGGAACAGCAGAGTCGGGTGATAATTATCTCTCTAGTTTTAATAATTGCTAGTGACAGCTTTCGTATTGTTACATTTTTCTACATTTTAAGTGGCTACACTTTTATTAGAAGAGTCTCTGGCAGCTGCTGAACTAAAAGAAAGAATGTCATGGTGTCTTTTTGCATATTAGTGGCCTTTATATGTTTGTTATTTTAGAAATTCAACTTATAAATAACTGGTACGAATCTATAGTGCAAATATATCATGGTTTGAAGCACGGAGATGAAAAAGTTTGGATTTGTTTCAACGACTCATAATCTCCACTATCTTTATATTGATTTTAAGACAGTCGGTGCGATCACTTTATTTTTCTCTCTCTCGTGTTCTCTCATGTATGTCCAGAGCTGCTGTGTGACATTCATCTTTTCTTGCTGCATTACATGTCTGCTCACACAGATGTGCTCAAAGGTAACGCTTTACTGGTCTCTTTCTCCACCTACTTCGATCTCGCTCTCTCTTTCACTGCTAATGCGTGCCATGTCGGTGATAGACAGCCATGTAAATGAAAAGCCATGAGCCTGGGATGATGCTTTGATGCTGGTGATTCATTCTCATAAAGAAATGTCATCCCGTCAAACAACCTGCCATGCGTGTATTTTTTCACATGCCGAAATGGGTTCTTACGTAAATTCTTAGCATGAGAACCCAGATGTGTATTGACATGCTTCATACTTCACCAGCATTCAGTCTAATTATGCATGTGTATGAAGTCAATTAGGATAAGTACAGGATTTTCCTACAAGCCGTGCCATAAAGTGGTACTCTCTGCTTCGAAAACCTCTACAGCTTTCAGTGCTGGACACCAGAAACATCAATGTCTTTTACATCAGCTCAATTGGTACAATACTGAACTGACTCACCGGGTAACTTGGGGACATCTCTGCATTGTATTGCTATTGATCATTTAGTGGTGCATCACAGAACCACAAGTCCCAATCTGTAAGGTCAAATAAGTCCTGGAAGTATTCTTCCCTTCTGCTTCTGCTTGCATTTTTTTGTCGAGACAGAGTCATTCGGACTGCTGTGGTACAATGAGAAGATGTAATGCTTTTTTGCATGATGCCACTCAGTTCAATTAGAGATGGTGTTCATTTTTAACAGTTCTCATTTTGGCGCAAGTCAGCCGCCTACAGTGTTAAAGGAGAAATGGGACTTTGGCAGTTGGTGTTTTGTTGCCTACTTCTCTTCTCAGTAACAGACACACAAAACCACTGTTACATCTGAGAAAGTCAACAGCTGCAGTATAAGAGAACCAGCCGAGCCACTGCAGGAATAATGTTCATAATGGACTTTATGCAGTACATGATTTTGCTACAGTAACAGCAATCTTCTACCAATGCCACAGAGACTGCTGTGCTTTCACAGAGTTACTTTATATGTTGTGCTGATAAAGACAAGTTTTCCCTAGTTCCCAAGTTTTACCTAAATGTCTAGTGTGTGGGATTTGAAGAGTTCCAAGACCTGCTATTAGTAGCATTGATTGAAAAAAAAGAATAAGATTAAAAGAGATTTACATTCCCAACACAGACTGAATTCTGTTAAAAAGGTAAATTTGCAGTGAGGCAGGAGTTATGCCGTGGTGACCTACCCATTTTCCATGCTTCTGTATGCAAAAAGATAGCAGAGCCCAGTGTATTAAAGGCTCGGCTTAAATGTAAAACCACAAGAAATGAATAGTTATGGTGTCATTTTCAAAAAAGTATGCCATCTGTGACCTTGAAAAGTACAGTCGGTGGGGAGAAAAAAAGAAAGTTTGTAAAGATGGACTTAATGTTTCAGGGTTCACAGTTTATTGTAATGTTGATGACCTGGCTTGTTTTTATGGAGATATACTTGGGCTATGATTGAAGGGGAAAAAAAGAGCGGTGTCAAAAGAGCCCTTTTTTATACTTGAATGGTATACACCTGGTAGATACACCTGGTAAACATTGAGCCTACTTTCTTTTACCTCTCTTTCAGTTCTTTCATCAACTCCTGGGAGAACTACATTATATGGCCCCACTGGCAAAGGTGTATAAACTCAAACTCCTAGCCACGCATGCTTTTACAAAATCTTTGAAAGAATGAGTTGTTCACTGGAAAACACCTATTATAGACTATGGTACTGCAATAGGATGCTGCTAGTGCAGCAAGTCACTTTGTGAAATCTCTATTCAATTTTCAGTTCAGATAAATTTTATTTAAACAGCACCAAATCACAACAACAGTCGCCTTAAGGCACTTTATACCATACGGTAGAACCTACAATAATACATACAGAGAAAAATCCAACAACCATATGACCCACTATGAGCAAGACTTTGGCGACAGTGGGAAGAAAAAACTCCCTTTTAACAGGAAGAAGCCTCCGTCAGAACCAGGCTGAGGGAGGGAGGGAGGGGGTGGCTATCTGCCGCAACCGGTTAACAACAACACGGGAACAGCAACTTAAGTGGAAGGCTTGCATAATGTGGCCAGTTTTCTTGGTTCTTGGGAGAAGTTGGGATCTGAATTATATGTAATGATTTCTGATTGATACCTGGTAAAAGACTATTACAATAATCTAACCAAGAAGAAATAAAATATATTAAGTGGTATTACTGTGAAGTGGAAGTGTTTAGGGACCATGGCAACATGACTGCATTAAAATACAGAGCAGGGTTGCTGAGTGCTTAGGAACACAGACTGGAAAAGTCAAAAAACACTCTGCGGACTCAAGATTTCCAAATTAGCATTAGCACAAAACCTGTGCACCAGGTTTAGGTGCATGGGTTTCAGTGGCCAAATAGCTCCCTGAGGTGCAATATGAAGGTGGCTCATACGATTAATACCCATTAATACCCACCACTGAATCCTCTGTTTCTTTTAACCATGCCACAGAGCCTCGGGTTTCTTTCACTTCTGCAGCTAATGTCTAAGTTTTGTGTGCGTTTGTAGTGTTTTTATGTTTGCTGGTGTTTTCATAAGTTGCAGTAAATTTGATTTCACCATATAACAGCCACGTTATAGCCATCATCAAGTTGCGTAAAATATTTTCTGAGACCTCCAAAAGTTGATTCTGTTCATCTGGACGTAGCGTTTTGTGGGATAAATGTTTCGTCACTCATCCAAGTGACTTCTTCAGTCTCAGCTGACTGCAGGTTTCCCCAATCTTATAAACAGTACATCTGCATAATGATGCAAATGTACTGGAGATTTACTTTCCTGGGTGATTGAGAATGCATCAAGATATATTTTCAGAGACCTCTTTTGCTAACAACAACTAGAGTAGGTACTATGGTTTAAAAAGAAGTCAATTAAAGTGATCAGGATCGAGTCCAGAATTGTAAAACTGCTGGCCGTTAAACCAAAACAGCAAGTTAAGAGATTGTAAAAGCCACTGCACAGCTGAGGCTTAATGATCCCCTTCGTTATACAGTCATTACTTCTAAAGGAGAATTCAAGGCATTTCTTTGAAACTCTGAGAGCATGAGGGCTACACATTTTATATATACTAGTAGTTACTCTATAGTTTAATGTAGACTTAAGATTAATGTAGCATGTTCTTTCTCACTATCTAAATAGATGATATTTACTTGATGTGACTGTGAACGTGCACACACTGGACTGCTGTGTTTGTAATGATTATAACGCCCCACTTTGGGGGATTATTACATTATGTTTTGTCTTTCTTGATTGCTCACATTGCCCTATTAAGGACATCTCTGTTTCACTAGAGGAATATGACTAGTTAAAATCTTTACGTCTGTTTCATTTAAGGACAAGGTGACGGTTTCGCAGAATTCTTCGGTAGGTAGGATAACAGGGTTACATTCTCTAATGTGAAGGCTGCTGTTATGTCTGCATTTCCTATAAATAATGCATGGAATTTAGTATTTATGTACTGACTAGACAAAACCTGTCAAAAAGGGAATGGGTCGCTCTTTGCCTTGAGGGCCTTGCTCACTTGACCTCGCTTTAACCTTGGCTGCTATGTCACATAGAGAGCCTGGGAATGAGATGTGAACTCTAAAGCTGGCATATCGTAATCTTTTAAGTTGAGAGGGAATATATGTCAGAGACTAATTGTTTATTAGGACACAGTTTACTTGTACTCTGCTTTATAATGCCTTGGAGTTTCACATTGGTGTTTGAAACTACAGTGAGCTGGATAGATTGCTACATGACGATGGCCCCATGTCCATTATATCACTTTTCAAAGCAGGCCTTTGGAAGAAAATCTCAGACCTGATGCATCAGGATCCACCTGCTGTTGGGTATTATTATTAACCAAATTTTTGTTAAAAAGAAAAAAGATCCAATTTAACATGGCTAAATGCTAAGCTTGTCAACATCTGCCTCCAATGTGTTATCTGGGAGGATGGCACCTCCAGATAAAGGCAAAATAAGACTTACCAAAGCAAGCATTACTCTGACAAGGCTGAGCCAGTGAGAAAGAGAGAATGGTGCTTGTGTGGGTTCATCCCATCAACACAGCAGATCACGTCAAAATGTGAAAACAGTTAATTCCTCAGTTCCGTCACATCTGTGCAGAAGTAGGTGTTCGCCACAAACGTTTTCCAGGTAAAAACACCAATGTTCACAAATCTAACAAGTGCAGAATATTAGCATTCATTTGTCTCATTACTGGGCGTATAGATGTTAAAGTGCAAGGCACCATTAACAGCTCATCCTCTTACTTCCTGTCACGTTTTCTGTCATGATTAAATTTGATTTAAAATATGTATTGAAGTTGTTCTAGATTTTCTAAAGTTGAAACCAGCAATTTTCACTGCATGTCAGTAACAACCCATCTAGTCCACACATGCAAAGAAATCAAACCACAGATGTCCATAAATGCTGTGTAATAATGAGAAATGACACAGGAGGAAAAGTATCGAACACGCTTAAGGCCTTTGTTTATGATGATACTTCAAGACGCCTCCTGTATGGAGGAGTATGGAGAAACTAGTCACATGCATTGTTCAGGTGTAATTTTGGCCCATTCCTCCACACAAACAGCCTTCAAATCCTGAAGGCTTCATGGGCCCTGAATTCTATGAACGCTGAGCTTTAGTTTTTGTTTTGTTTTTTTCAGAGATTCGCAATTGGATTCAGGTCAGGTGCTTGGCTGGGCCATTCTAGCAGCTTTATTTTCTTTCTCTAAAACCAACTGAGAGTTTCCTTGGCTGTGTGTTTGGGATCATTGTCTTGCTGAACTGTCCACCCTCATTTCATCCTCATCATCCTGGTAGATGGGAGCAGATTTTTATCAAGAATGTCTCTGTCCATTTTTCCATTCATCCGTCCTTCAATTATATGAAGTGTGCCAGTGCCATATGCTGAAAAACAGCCCCACACCATAATGTTCCCACCTAATGTTCCCAACTTCACTGTTGCTATGATGTTTTGGGTAATATGCAGTTACTTTGACCGGCAAACATGGCGTAAAGGGTGGGATTCAGTTCATTTAAATTTTATTTATACAGCACCAAATCACAACGTCAGGCGCTTTTCATTGCAAGGTAGACCCTACAATAATACATACAGAGAAAAACACAACAATCATATATCACTCCCTATGAGCAAGCATTTTGGCAACAGTGGGAAGGAAAAACTCCCTTTTAACAGGAAGAACCTCTGGCAGAACCAGGGTCAGGGAGGGGCGGCCATCTGTCGCGACCGGTTGGAGTGAGAGAAGGAAAACAGGATAAAAGACATGCAGCAGAAGAGAGACAGATTAATAACAGGTATGATTCAGTGCACAAAGGTCTATTAACACACTGTGAGTAAGCAGGGGACTGAAGAAAAAAATACTCAGTGCATCATGGGAAACCAACACATGGGATGGTGTGAGACTGAACCAGCTGATATTTGCACAAATTGGTATAATGGCTTCCTAATTACTGAGAGGTTGCAGCAGGTGCCATGACTTTCCATGCCTTTTTGCCCGTTTCTTCATGTGTTCAATACTTTTTCCCTGTATCATTTCTCATTCTTACACATGACCTAATTTATGGACATCTATGGTTTGATTTCTTTGCATGTATGGATTGGTTGTGAGAATTTCTTGTCAATAGCACCCTAAGAAACATATTTCCTTAGAAAATTTGTGAAGTGTTCCATACTTATTTTGCGCGCTGTTTATGCTACTAACCAAAATATATTTCCATTTGCCTTCGCTGTATTATGTCTCCGTTAAAATGACTGACAGTCAACACTTAGTACTACCCACACGATTGTGTTTTTAACACATAACAAGATGACTGACATGTGTAGACTAGCAGAAGCTTGCTGAGTACCTTGCTTTTGTCTAGCAGACATGAAGTAAAATAGGAATAAGCTGGTGCCAGTAATGCTTGTTTGATATTCACACGAAAATATATATTTGCAAACCATCTGCTGACTGCTTAGCATGCTGGTGGAGTTGAACTGCTGCATTGGGGTTTTCATAGCAACCTACGTGGGATTTGAGTAACTAAGACCGTGGACTGTGTATTGTTATAGTAAATGCACTGGATATTTGTTAGATAATACATTATATAAGTTATTTTGTGTTATTGAGTCTGCTTATTAAAATGACTGACAGAGTTTTTAGTTGTTTTTCTTTACAATATCTGATAAGATTTGTTTACGAAACCCTGGCAATGACAGCTGAGCCTGACAATGGTTTGTTTTTTTCACATTCACTCCCCTTTAAATTTAAAAATTTACATTTTTAACTACTGATTCAACTGCAACGGCGACCATGGCTCAGGGGGTTGGGAAGCGTATCTGTAACCAGAAGGTTCGATCCCCGGCCTCTCTGTCCTGGTCGATGTGTCCTTGGGCAAGACACTTTACCCTACCGCCTACTGGTGTTGGCCAGAGGGGCCGATGGCGCGATATGGCAGCCTCGCTTCTGTCAGTCTGCCCCAGGGCAGCTGTGGCTACAACCGTAGCTTGCCTCCATCAGTGTGTGAATGCGAGAGTGAATGAATAGTGGTATTGTAAAGCGCTTTGGGTGCCTTGAAAAGCGCTGTATAAATCCAATCCATTATTATGCACAGACGCTGGCAAAGCATGTCTTCGGGCAAGATATCACAAGCTCCCATCATGCCTTTACACCTTTCAGGACTACTTTTTTTTCAGCTGCACGATTGAAAATTTCCCGTTAACTTTGGGAAACTTATGGAAATCCCATGAGCATTATAGTATATATGGTGCACTTACAGGAAAAGATGGTGAACTGGAGCTGATGGCTGTTTCTGTATGTTTTGTAGCTTGTAGCTGAAGCTCTGACTTCAGGAAATCTGGTCATCGGGGCAGTCTCATGCATGACTCAGCAATGTGTCGAGAAAACATTATCTCAGCCGTAATGTCCCCGTTTCTTTCATTCGTGGGGCGGTTTAGCAGTTTTTCCTACATCTCCCACTCCTAATCTGCCACCTCTTCAAATGTCAGAGAACGCGTGCCTGCTGCATGCCACTGCCTCTCGGGTAGCGCTTGTGTTTTTCATCTAAAACTAATAATAACGAGACAGGCCCTCAGAGGCGCTTTGTAATTTCTCTTCTCTTTTTCGCTCTCTTTTTTTTCTCCACAGATCACTACGTTTCTTTTTTATACCGCCGCACATAAAATCCCTATTACAGGGCAGCCGGGGAGTACTGCCATCTCTAATTTTCACTTGGATTGTGATTTTATTCCAGTCTTATGCCACAATATGTTCTACAAAGATTTTCTTCTTTTTTTTCTCAAAGAGCCTGTGAAAGTTTTGCTTTATTTATATATTTATTTATTTTGTGGAATGCTCAGGCTGGGAAACTTTTCCTGTTAGAGTATTTGCACAGTAAACAGAGTCAGAGGCTATCACATCTGACTGAATTTGTGTTACGGCCCTTATTTGTCTAAACTTCAGTAAACTGTGAACAAGTGGTGCCAAATCCCTTCAGGTGTCAACGAATCACTGATATGTTCGACGGTGGGTCAGTTGATGTATTTTGCTCTAAACAGAAAACGCTGGGAGTGGCGAAAGGTTTTCATTATTATAGACATCGATTTTCAATACGCGCGCTGCCGATGAGGAGACGGTGGCGGCAATCCTCGAGTCCACTTGATGTTATTGACTGCATCACCCGGCAAAACTTATTGCCCGGATCGCCGCAGTCAGCAAAATATTTTGACAAGTGATGAGATTGAGTGGGTGGAATGAGCCACTGATGGACTGATGTGAAAAGCTGAGAGAGAAAATGAAACACTGTTGATAGCTGTTTTTTTGCAGTTTGTCCTTACGTGCAAGGTTTTTCCGGATTATTTTAAGGTTTGAGTGGAAATCAATGAACTCATTGTATATCAGGAGTCCATACATCTAAAAGAAAGTGAAATTGCAAAAGCAATATTCTGGCTATGTAGCAAAGTCTCCTGTGTGATGCACTTAGCAATGACAACAAAACTAATGGTCCTCTGTATCAGTCCCAATAGGCTAGGAGTAGGCCAAACACATGAATCAAAAGCTATACTTGGAGCGTAGCTACTTCCTCGGAGTGTGAAGTACATCCTCACTTCATTACTCAAAGCCAATGAGTTGCACTCATTCATAATGTAGCCTACATTACAGGTTGATTATCTGAGACATTAATAACACATGGAGCTCGATCCAAGGTAAATATGATTGATCAAGCAAGTGAAAGCCGTTTTTCCACATAATTTGCTCTTTATATACATGTATTAAAATCCCATTTTCACTATTAATTTTTAAAGACACACATGCAGGAAGACATGATGTGAAAGTCAATCATTACCGATTATGTGTGTAGGTAAGCATGGCACACTTATGCAGAGGGCTGTGTGTGTGTCTCTGTGTGTTTATTTCTCATGTAAGTGTTCACAAGCGTTCCATGGTTGTATAGAGTCCAGAAAGGAACACATTTTAAATGTAGCCCAAGCAGGCGTGTGGCAGCAGAAACCCTCCGAGGGAAAGATTGAACAAAACAGAGCACAGAGCAAATCTCGGGGCAGCTCGGCCGTCTTCATTGTGTCACATTGGAAAAGCAGGCTGTAGAGTTTTTAGTTAAACCGTGTGTCTTAAAGACATGAAGACCTGGATGAACTCTAATTTTTAGCTTTCAAATTCAGATAAAACTGAGGTCACTGCACTCAGGCCAAAAAATTCTAAAAACATGGTCTCTATGACCCAGTACTTAATCTGGGTGGCATTACCTTTGCCTCCACTGTGAGGAATCATGGAGTCATATGTCTTTCGGTGCACATATTAAACAAATATGTTTTTATTTGTGTAATATCTCTTAAATTAGAAACATCCTGTCTCAGCCTGATGCTGAAAAACTAGTTCATGTATTTATTACTTCTAAGCTGGACTATTGTAATTCATTATTATCAGGATGTCCTACAAACTCCTTGAAAAGCTTCCAGTTGACAAGGACTAGAAAGAGAGACCGCATTTATCCCATATTGGCTTCTCTTCAATAGCTTCCTGTTAAATCCAGAACTGAATTTAAAATCCATCCCTTCACATACAAAGTCCTGAATTATCAGGCCCCATCTTATCTTCATAGTATCGTGTCAACACATTAGAGCACTTCGATCTCAGACTGCAGGCTTACTTGTTGCTTCAAGGTATTTAAAAGTAGAATGGGAGGCTTTCAGGCCCCTCTTCTGTGGAATAATCTCCCAGTTTCGATTCAAGAGACAGACACCCTCTTCTTTCAAAAATAGACTTAAAACTTTCTTTTTTGATAAAGCTTGTAGTTAGGGCCTGGGTTCTACCTTAGTCATGCTGTAATAGGCTGAGTCTGCTAGGGCTGGAGTGTTTCTTCTTCACTCACCTCTTTTCACTCTCTGTGTGTTTATAGTCCATTCTGCATTTAATCATTAGTTAATATTAAACTCTTGCTCTCTTCCACAGCGTGTCTCTTGTTCTGTTTTCCTCCCCTCACACCAAACCGACAGATGGCTGCCCCTTGCTGAGCCTGGTTCTGCTTGGGGTTTCTTCCTGTTAAAAGTGAGATTTTCTTCCAACTGTTGCCTAGTGCTTGTTCATAGGATTGTCTGATTGTTGGGTTTTCCTCTCTATTATTGGAGGGCCTTGACCTTACAAGATAAAGTGCCTTGAGGCAACTGTTGTTGTAATTTGGCACTATATAAATAAAATTAATCTGAACTGAACTGACGAGATCACTCATGCCCAGGGTGGTATGGCAGTAGTGGTGCAGTGGTTAGCCTCATAGCAAGAAGCTTCTGGGTTTGAATCTACTTTCTGTAGTTTGCACGTTGTCCTCATATCTGCATGCGTTCTCACTGGGTAATTTGGCTTCCTCCCACAGTTCAAAGCCATGCAGATAGGGTCAGGTTAATTGGTCATTCTAAATTGCTCATAGGTGTGAATGTGAGTGTGAATGGTTCTCTGTCTCTTTGTGTTAGCCCTGTGACAGACTGGCAGCCTGTTCTAGGTGTACCCTGCCTCTCTCCCTGTGGTAACTGGGATAGGCTCCAGATTCCCCACAACCCTGAATTGGATAAGTGGACTGAATTGAATTGAATTGAATAGAGTCGCATTAAAAATGAAGCTGATGTCGTGTAGACAAGCCAAGAAAATTCTAAAGAACACCTTATACTGTACATAGCCTCGACTTTACCTACAGTGCAGCTCATTCTGTCTTGTTTGCTCATGCTGTTGACATTCCCCTCTTGCCAGGCAGCTCTGACAAATATAAGCTAACTGATGCAATAGAAAAACCTTTTAAGGTTGTTTTTTTTTTCCCTTTCTCTTTTTCCTTCCTTTCATGCAGTTACACACTAATGGATCTATTTTCCAGCTAAGAGCATATCTTACCTAATGTCTTATACGGGATTAATAAACAATTTATGACTATCAGTCTTTAAAAAAAAATGATAGGCAGGTTTTCCTACAGAATGTAAGTGCAGAGTTGTTGCGCGTTTGTGTTTGCATGTGTTTGGTTTTATTTATTAAATTATAAAAAGACATGTCAGGTAATGCTTGCAATGCCGTGGTCCATAAACTGACAAGATTGTTTTTTCTGTATACATATATGCACATCTTGCTAATCTTAAACAAATCAAGTGGCATTGCATTTATAAATAAATCCCCAATTACCTTTGCAAATGTCTTTTATGAGAAGATAATTTTTTTGAAATTGGATGTGGGATTCCTCCAGCGATGGAAGCTAGCCATGTTTGCAAATAGTTAATAAAATGTTCTGGTGGTTTAAAAGCCTACAGGGCATAGCGTTGGAGCACTCATAATTTCTGAAGATTCCTATCTGGGAAATAACCATATTATTGATACTCTTTAATATCTCTCAGACGTGGCGATAACAGATCCAGCAGGAAGCTCGTGGAGAGAGGGAGCAGAGATTAAATCTCAGCTGGCAGCCCCCTGTGCAACTTTTACACACAATCGGCTGACTGGATCACCGCCAAGATGCTGCAAAGAATCGAGCAGAATTGGAAAGTGGTGAAACATTTGGTGCTGGAGTGTGTCGTGTGTGTCCGTGTGTGAGTCTCTAGGTGTGTGCAGAGGATGCATGTGATCTTCCCATTTCTGGAGGATGATTTCTGTTTTTGTGACTCCCACTTTCCCCAGCCATCTGTTGCTCTGTTCCTTCTCTCATCTATATGGATAACAAGACATGCATTAGAATACCTAATACTACAGGCCTCAGATGGTGACTGTGCACTAACAAGGTGGTACAGATTGCAGGGAGGTCCGTCGAGGTTACGCTCTGCTGAGGTTAAAGGCCATGCCTGGGACTGCTGAGCTACAGCAGCATGGTGGACTTGTGATGTGCCGCTCTTGTGGGAGGTCATATTTTATATGCTCCAGACTGAAGACCTGCAAATAGCTCATGTTTGACCTGTTTTTGCAAACAGTAAATATGGCCACCTTTTAAACAGGTCAACTATGAGGTCACACTGTTAGTGGCTGTTTGGTGAAGACTCTAGAGAGGCAGGCCAAGCCATGAGGGGAGGATGTGGTAGCAATGCTTCAAAAAAAGAGCAAGATAGATGGAAAATAAAGAATGGGAGATGAAATGTTGTTGAGGGAATATTCCTCAGTGGAGCCTCCAGTGGTAAAATAGAATGAGAGGCCAAGGGGTGGGCTGAGAGAAGCAGTCTCCCAGGATGCTATGCTAAAATGGAGAAGTGCTCTTGTATGTCCTGAGGGAAAGGCTGTCCACATCCAGATGTTGTGAGGCACAGTTGATGTCTGACGCCTGGAGGGAGAGTAGCGACCGTAGACGATGTGTAAGCACATACACAAGCGCACACTTAATGTCTGTATGTGTTAGTCACAGATTCACGCTAAATATTTCAAAGGGCCAAGAGAGAAAACAAAGGGAAAATGGGTATCAGAATCTGGAGCAGCAGTCCCACAAGAGACACCGAAGGAGCCCCCTTCTCCCAGTTACAACAGAAATAAAAATCGTTTGATCTCCGCCGCTCCTGCTTCCATTGTTATCTCCTGCAAAACCTCCACCCGCCTAACTCTAATCATCGTAGCACTGTGAATGTGGTGAGGCCAACAGATACGCGCAGATAAATAGGCAGAATTAGGAAACGTTTTCTTTTTTTTCCCCTCTCGTGCAACCTGCAAAATTCTTGATACCACTGGGACACGGCTAATTTGTAGCATTTTTAAACACCTTCCCACTTTAATTAGCACTTTCTGGAGAACAACCTCACCCCAGCACGGCAGCTGCACCTGATTCAGTCTAGCTTGGCAAATCGTAGCCATGTCATCCTCCCCACGGGAATCTCGTTGAGCCAAACAAACCTATTATAAGGTAAATAAATGTGTGGTGTTTCTCATGTTCACGATGCAGCTTTGATGGTGTTTGTGAACAAGCTGCAGCTGGATAAAGATCCAGTGTATTGTTCCACATGACAAAACATAACAGATTTTGAGAGGCAGAGCAAACCGAAGCTTTTTCTTTTTTATTCTTTCTTTTTTTTTTTTAAGTACAATCTGTCCATGTTGGATGAGACTAAGAAGTGTGAAAGTTGACATAAAACTAAGGCTTTTCCAAACATGTTTTGTTTGGCTTTTTCAATTCTAACTCTGGTATGAGTTCATATTTATTTTATTTTATTGGTTGAATGGTTGATTTATTCATTTTGTTTCATTCCAATACACATCACAAACCAACAAAATATCACAGACACGTTTAGAACTATTTAGACCATGATACTCCCAGGATAAGGAGCACTTAAAAGTAATCATAAAGATCCATTTTTGGACCTTTTTCTGAAACATTTTTTGATAAGAAAACATGCCAAGCAACAGCAAGGTAAATTAGCCACATTCCTCAATTTGCTAAGTAATTCTTTACATCTTAACTGTAAACATATACTTGGATGGAATATTTATTATACTATATTTTTAAGTTTTGTAGCACTGCATCTAAGTTTTGTGGTTTTGCCCTTGAAATAACATATGACATATTTATTATTGCTCTATTGTTATTATCAAAAGTTATGTTACGAAAGCTTCTTTTTTTTTTTTTTTTTTTAGCTTTTTTTAGCTTTTTTTGAGCCAATTCCTAACACATTCTGGAGACGATTTAAATTCAACATCCTTAAGAGTTTTGTTCCAGTAACTATTAGAGTAGAATCATCTGCATAAAGAAAAGAAACAAGAAACAGCCTGAGATATATTAATATACATAGAAAAAGTAAAGGACCTAAAATAGATCCTTGTGGTACACCAAAAGTAACACTGTAGAATTATTGTTTAATTCCATATACTGCTTTCCTTCTTCCAGATGAGACTTCAGCACATTAAACATATATCATCTAAGTCAATATCTTCCAGGTTTGTTTCTAACATAGAATGTATAGAATGGTCTACAATATGAAAAGGACTTTTGAAGCTCAATCAATACAGCACCAGTGTTATGTTTTTATCGGAAACGAATAATAATCTGCATCAGCTGAAACATTTCAACCACAGCAAACCAGTCAAAGTCACTTAATCAATGCAACACTCTAGATATTGACCGGGCCTTTAGTTTAGACTGCTTCCTAATGGGTCTGGACACCTGTGTTTGCTGTACTTTGCAACACTGCTGTTGTTCTTCCTTGATGCCAAACATCCTTATTGGTTTCTGGTCACACACAGATACTCACACACACACTCTGCAGCATCCTCTTTAGCTGGTCATTTCCTTATCACCACAAAGCTTGAACCAACCCATTCATTAGCATCGATTTCCTTTTGAATGACCACAAAATGGTCCTCTGTCCATCCCTTCACCCACTTATCTCTTTATTCTCTGTTCCCATTTTCCTCCTGGTTCTCTCCTGGCCTTAACTGCTCTATTTCTCCTCTGGCTCAAAAGGGCTCTTTTCCTTCCTGACTCTATACAGTAGAGGCAAAGTCTTCTTAATTGCTCACAGCACTTGGAGGTTATCAGCTGACTAGCAGTGAAGGTCTGAATAATAGGCTGAGCTAAACAAAGCTGTTGTGGAAAAAACTTTATCCAGGAGTGGAACTGCTGCTTTCTTTGCAGAGAGGATGAAGACGGAGGCGGGGAGATTAGATGAAGTGGTTGCAGGTTTAGAGGTGACTCATAAATAGGGTAAATAGGAGCAAAGGCAGTTGGCAGGCTGATTACGGTCTCTAAAAGGTTGCCCTAAGCATGCCTCTGGCTGCCCTTTTTATGGTGATTCCAGCATTTCCATAACATAACGTCTCTCTCACACACATGCACTTCCAGCTTGACTACACACAAAGCTCAAAGTTAGATCTGCACTGGATGGTGCGTCAATGAGTGTATTGATTTTTTCTTTTTTTTTTAAGCAGCATGTTTTTTTCCAAGTGACCTTGCCTTTGCAGGCAGATATTTTGCAGACAGGAACCTTTAAACATTTTTTACAGGAAATACTTATTATGTGCAGTGTTGGAGACACGAGAAGTATAAACCCCTGTTTCAAAATCCCCACCAAAATCATTATAGATTTTAGATTCATGATTTCAAATTCAGATATCATCAATCACTGCGACCACCGTGGAAAAATATTTAAAGTACACTTAAGGATTAGTGAACTAGGTTTTTCCTCTTTTTTCTGTTGCAGTTGTAGCCTCCTTTCACACATGCACACAGCCCTTTAAGTCCACATGTTATTGCCTGCAGCTACACTAACTTGGAGCCTGAACTTATTATGCCTTCTCCCTTCTCTGAATTTTGGTGCACTCAGCCTGTGAATGGAGAGGGGGAATGAGCTCATTCTACCTGCGTCAGCACAAGGAACGGTTATGCTGCAGACGGCTCGGTGAAGAAAGTGTAATAAGGAAGCCCGGGTCTTTCTGTGGCGGAGGTGGCCGCCTGCTCTCAAGAAAGGTTTCACCCTGTCGACCAAACGAGAGTGATGTGATTTAAGCCCGTCGCCGTCACTGCAGGTGAACTCTGCAAGAACAGAATTATATTGTTTAACTTTTCTTTTTTTTCCCTGTAAAACTGCTCCAGGGCACTTTGTCCTCTCTCAAACCAAAAGAAGCAAAACTGCTGCACATCTCTCTCTTGTCTCTTCTATTTTTTTAATCTTCCCTTCATTCTGCTCACTGAAAAGCACCGAGCTTAAATTCAGGCTCTGGATCTGGAAAAATGTGGCTATGTTGCTCTACAGATATATAATAAAATAAAAAACCTAAAAAAGCTTTGGGTTTTCTTTTTGCAAGATTTTTGACAAGTGCAGAAGAAATATATAATGTGACAGTTCAGTTTTCTGAGGAATGGGCTTTGTGTGTTGCACCGGTTGTGACATAGGGGGCAAAAGAGAAGGGAGAGAATAGGCAAAAGATGACAAGATATGGTGTTTTTCTGATCCTTGAGAGAGGATGGGTTTCATTACCTGAGGGACTTCAGCAGGGGATGTCTTCTTTTTTCTTTTTTTTTTTTCTTTTTTGCTGCTTGTCAGTGTTGTGGCGCCGCTATGCACTCCTGTGTTTTCAGCCACTCTGGGATTTCTGTAGAACCAGCAGGAGCCAAGGCAGCCCAGAAATCAGCTGTGACGGATAGCCATGTCTCTCTGAGAGGATGGAGGGGTCTCCGGGGTTTGCAGCAGTGATAGAGACACTTCCCTGCTCCAGCCCCTGTGACTTCTTTAATTAACCTCTTTGGGAGGACCAGCCTAGGTAATCACAGCCTAGAAAGTCCAACAATTAGGACCTATCTGACCTTTGAGTGTCCAGTAGTGTGTCCAGTTTCTTTGTCTGCCTGTTCCCTACCTCTACCCCCTCCCACCCTCAATCAATGCTGTAATGGCACTGCCACACAGGGAAGAAGACAACAGCAGACACAGGCTGCAGAATTCTTGGAACTGTAGCTCTGTAGTTTTCATTTTCCGTAACCCCTGTTTCCTTGTTCACACAGAGTTATCTGTTCTCTCTCTCTCCTAAACTCTCCAGTTCTTGTGGCTATAATTTGTTTTCTTTCAGCGATTCAGTTTAATGGCAAATTAGAAATGGCACCCGTTGCCACGTCCTTCTGTGCTTTTTTTTCCTCCTTCTTTTTCCCCCCCTCTCTTCGCTCTTGTACCGTGGACCTTGTGGCCTCATTACATACAAACAGTCAAGAAGCACGGACAGAAATAAAAATGTATCTTATTTTTCACATTAGACTTCTAAGGGACAAATAGGCCTCTACGCTTCTCCGGGGGGAGGGCTTTGAGTGACGCCCTAGAACAAGCAGATCAAACGCCTCTTCGGCCAGCTCCTCAGCTTTCTTCCTCTATCTCGCTCTATTTTGGTTGCTTTCTTTCATTCATGTTGGGGAACAGTGGCTTAAGTGGCTCTATTGGAGCTCTCTCATGGGCTCTCAAATGAAGCCTGCGTGAGCTTCGGGGAAATAAATTGGTTTGTTCTGAGGCGTTGTCTCTTGTGGCGCCCCCTGCTGTTCAAGCTCTGATCTGTGCTTGTCCGATGGAGGAATTGAAAGGGTTGGGTGGAGTGGCGGGGATGAGCAAAACAAAATACACAAGCCAGCAGTGGGAGAGGTCAAAGAAAAAAAAAGCTGGGGTGGGAATGAGATGAGTCATGTGTTGGAACATTTACATTTCATTTTGGTCGAGAGTTTTATACAAGCTAAATGAGCGCTCTGCATTTGATTTATTCACAGTGGAAGTAGAGGAGGCGACAAGGACCCTGTAGATGCATGAATCCACAACTCCCCCATGTGGGCATCCTGTACAAAACTGCTTCTTTTTCTCTTTTTCTTTTTTTGGGAAAAAAAGTATATAAATCTTTTTACTGATTTGTATCAGCGGCATCTTGTCAGGGCCTAATATTAAATTTATGCCCCGCAGACAAATTTAGTGTCATGCAGACGTAATTTCCTTTCTGTTTTTTCTATTTATAAACTGTTTCCACCAGACTTGGCAGTTTCACATGCCAACTGAAGTTTTTTTTCCCCCCTTGTTTTCTGCATATGTTATGTGAGGCGTTGCTCACTCGCATATTCTGTGAAGCCGCGCGGTACCCGTATCCCCGTCTGCGTGTCTGCGTGTGAGTGAGTCACAAAAATGTAAGATTAGGATTTCTTTGGCACAGCATTTTTGTTTGTGTCTGTGTTTTGTAAGTACTGATTATTTTCTAAGAAGATGAAAATGTGCAATGTGAAATAAATGTGTTGTTTATCACCACATGCCACTGAACGCAACGGACTGTCAGGCTGCTGGTATACTTTATACATTAAAAAGCATTTGTTGGTGCTCGTTTAGCTCCACAAACACAATCCCGTGGCTGGAACACAGTGGCCTGGGTCCAAACCCAACCTGTGGCTGACTACTGCATTTTCTATCCTTCTATACCTTCTATCCAAAAAAAGAAAAAGTATTTGCCTTAAAGGTGTCTTTGGCATTTTAACATCTGAGCACTGGTTTCGATTCTTTAAAGTTGAGTGCAGGGGGTTGTTTAGAGGTGTGATGCTGATGGTTTTATTGTTTTTTACTGCCTTATTAATATTATATGTGGACAGTTTGTTGTCATATTGATTTTATTTTTAAATCAGCCGTAAAACTTCTAGGTATTAGGAATAGGAACCAAGATATTTCTTGGTTGTGTTTTTTGTTTTGTTTTTTGTTAGTAGAGGTTTTTTGGCAGAACTTCATCTCCTTTCAAGGTGCATGAAAAAAAAACTCTGAAGAGGTTAAGCTGTAGCAGCACTTGCAGTATAGAGAAAATCTTTAATGCTTGACAGGATTCAGAGTCATCATATGGTCTGCGATGATAAGCCGAAATGCGTCAGTCGAGGAGGAAAGTTGTTCTTTATGCTGCAAGTGTTGCTGAAGATTTAACCTCGTCTGACCTTTTTTAACCACATGCATGTAGAAAAGCACTATGGCAACCAAATGTTCAGTTTGCACCATTGGCAGGTGATAATGTAGAGAACCTAAACAGAGCAGTTTAAGGTAAACAGTAAATATGCTGGTACTTATAGATCACTTTTCTACTGTAGCCGAGAACTTAAAGAGCCTTCTTCAGACAATCACGCAGCACTTTCATGATATGTCTTTAACAGTTTTGTTTATGAAAAGCACTCACAGTGATATTTGTTCGAGCAGCATTTCAGTGTTGCCACAAATCAAGGTATAGTCAACAACTTTACATGACATATTATTGCACAGTTTATGATGCAAAATATGTTGCAAAATGTATCATATTTTACAAGATAATACAAGGCAAGGGCTTAATCAGAAAACAAACTGAATGACAGAGTTGTCATGTAAAGATCCTTACTTTTTTTTTATCTTTTCTCAACACTATGCCAGGATAGTTGATGCTCAGTAAGGATGTTTATACAATGCTACGAAAATCTGCTTGTTTGTTTTTTGCATATTTGTCACACTAATTAACAAACTACTTTAATATTACACAGAGATAAAGTGAGTCAATACAAAATGCAGTTTTTAAATGATCATTTCATTTATTAAGAAGAAAAAGCTATGCAAACCTTACTCGGCTCTGTGTCGAAAAAGTAATTGTCTCCTAAACCTAATGACTGGTTGTGCCACCCTTAGCAGCAAGAACTGCAATCAAGTATTTGCGATATCTGGCAATGAGGCTTTCGCTGTGGAGGAACTCTGGCCAATTCCTACTTGCAGAATGGTTTTTATCCAGCTACAATGGAGGCTTTTTGAGCATGAACGATCTGTTTAAGGTCCTGCTAAAGAATCTCAATTGGATTTCAGTCTGACAAGGTCACTCCAAAACCATCATTTTAGCCATTATTTTTTCATTAATTACAGCAGGTAGCCTAGCTAACAAAGCAGAAATCTTTAGTCCACAGGATATTTTCCCAAAAGTCCTGGGGATTATCAAGATTTTTTTGGCAAACGTGAGATGAGCCTTTGTCTTCTTTTTGGTCAGCAGAGGTTTTCATCTTGGAACTCTGGAGTGATTTTAATATGCCAGCCACTCCTGGGAAGTTTCGCCACTGTTCTAAGATTTGTGAATAATGACTTTCACCACGGTTCACTGGAGTCCCAACGCCATAGAAATAGCTTTATAACCCTGTCCAGACCAATAGCGGTCAATGATTTGAGTTTCTTGAGATTGTGGCAGGCTGCGGGTTCGGGGCTGCAGCCCCTGTGTCTTCTACACCATGGCTGCTGGGTGCAGAAGGTACCCCTCAGCTCTTGGTGGGTGGCACAATTGTCCCTGCAATGATCCTCCTTGGGCTCTCGTGCCTCTGGATGTCTGGGAGCCATATCTAGCTCCCTACACTCACTATTATACATTTACATGAAAAAATCCTATGAATACAAGCACACAGGTGTGCAAACAGATGTACAAACAGGTATGCACAGGCGCTCTTTAGAGGCTGCTGCCTCTAAACATATCATGTAATCCTGGTACTGTGTGCTGCTCAGTAACATTCAATATATTTATTACTCACTGTTCCTTTTGCATATGTTGTTTGTTGCTGTGGTTTCCCTGCTGTGTTGTTATTGTTTTGTTTTTGTTTGCTGTTTTCTTTTCAGCAGTTGGTGATTCAGATTTTCAGTCTTTCCTCTCTCTATCCCTCTTCTCTATTTTTCTCTCCCTCTCCTTCTGTTAACTTTCTTTCTAAATGTTTCTTTCCCTTTTCTTACTCTTTCCAGTCCCCAGTTTTGTCTGTAATGATTATAATAACTAAAAAAAAAAAAAAACCCTAATAAAAATCTAATAAACTATGACTATCAAGTCATAGCAAAAGGCGTAAAGCTCCACTTGGGAAAGTAAATGTGCGGGGCATTTTTCTTGGCCTTTAGACAATAAAGGGGGGTATTTTTTCCACGCAAAGGTAAGGTAGGTTTTCCCCTAATACATGAAATAATAATTTTAAAAACTGCACTTATAAACTCATTATATCTTAACATTCAGATTTGTTTGATGAGCTGAAAGGTACAAGTGGGACTAAAGAACAACAACTATGAAATCAGGAAGTAATAGAACAGGTTTTTCACAGCTCTGCAGACTTTGTGGGTGATTGTTTTTTGGAGGTTTTTTTGTTTTTGTTTTGTTTTGTTTTTGAATACTTGTGCATAGTTGACTTTGTTACACATCTTGAATATGTACTTTTATTTTAACAAGTCATCTTTTGTCCTGCGAGATCAGTGATTTTGTGCATGGTGCCTGACAAATAAATAGTAAACTAAGTCAATATGTCCCAAAATGGATAGGGTAATATAAAAACAAGCCTATAAGCTTGATGTATATAAAACGTCATATATTTTCGGGGGTTGTGGATAAGAGGGCATTATAGGAGATTAAATAAGAAAAAAGGTCTTCTGATAAAAGGACTTTATTTTTCTATTTCAGCTTGAAATAAATTAAAGTAAAGATTTATGGATTTATCATAGTGTTTTAAGTAAAATCCATGGGAGACGTGTTTATCTAGCAAGATAAAGCCGATTATGCTCCAGGCCCGGAGGCAGCGCACTGGACGTGAACTAGCAATTTTATTGGTCGCCGGCGTGGCAGGAAGTCATAGGCAACCAATGGAAAGGGGCAGAGATTCGTCACTGTATTTCTCCATTCAACCTACCTGTCAACTTTACTGTATACGCTTCTTATTTAACGTTAGCAAGTATTTAGCGTGTTTTCACTCACTAAACTCGTATTAAACAGGACTGAAAAAGTTCTAAAAAATAATGTCGTAACACTAGTTACAACGAGTGAAAGTGTTAGCGGTTTAAATGGGCGAAGTTCAGCACAGTTAGTCCCCCCCTGCACTGTCTAAACTGGCCGGTCTCCGGAGGAGGATATTAGTCAGAGCCCGCAGGATGGAGTGGCTCTTCCAGCGATGCTATAAAGAGGTCGTCTTGAGCTTTCGCTCCGTACTGCTTGTGTCGTGTTTGGTGAGATACTGTTTTTGTGGAATTACATGAACGTTTCTGTTTTCGAAAAAGTCTCGTAAAAGTTGTGACTTGCCCTGGTGACAGCTGGTGCTTTAATGTTGGCCGCTAATTTAAAATTATAATAAAAAAAAACTGCCTGCTTTACAATGACTTGTTTGGGGGGAGGTGGAGGATTTTACGTGCATCTGTGCCGGGCTGTGAAGCAGCGCTATACGGAGAAGTAGGGCAGCTTATAAATTGGTCACTGTATCCAAGCCAAGTCCAATACTAATTTATCTGTGACAGACAGTGCCAAATAATAAGAGGATAAATACTGAATCCAATCCAAACATGGCAATCCCTACAGAGGCCAGTGGATAATTAAATTGAGTTATAAGTTTCCTTCATCCCAGCATAAAAAAAGAGGGAAAAAAAGAAGTTTGACATCTAAATGTGATAATAATTATAGACAGGCTTTATAAACATTACCCAGCTCTTGCAGTGTCTTGAGATGTCAGCATTTGACAGCCCTGTCCTATTGCACTCACAAATCCCCTTCTAGTTCTTGATCCTGCTGGCGTGCCTGTTCCCCGGGCTGTGGTCCATTGGGGTCCAGCTTCATTCTGTATGCACAGGGAGCTATGTACCAGGGCACTACTCTGTCCTTGTCATCAACACTCCCAATGAGCAAACAGCAAAGGACGTTGGCAGGTATGGTGCTTTTTTTTTTTTTTTTTTTTTTTTTTTTTTAAACACTTGCATTGCATTTTGCAGTCTCCTAAGGTGTCATACACCGTTTGTTTGTTTTTTTCAGTGTTTCCACAAAGTGAAAGAATATTTATGCCTTTTCTTGTTCAGCTGAAAACATTATTATCACCCTTGTTTGGCGTGCGCAGTAATTATAAAAGTGCCAGCAGCCAGTTAGCTAAGAAATTGGAAACACCTCTAACACTTATTAATTAGCACTTTTGCTCACATTTTCTTGTTTAATTATTAGTTTTGTTTAGTTTTTATAAAACTGTGCAACAACAAAAGTTTCATTTGCTGCCAGGCAACAAGAAGTTCCAAATAGCTTCACATTTATTAAACAGAGCCTTTCCAATCTGATTTAAAAAAAATACTTTTCTAATTGTAAAAAAAAGAAAATAACTGAGTATTGATGCTCATCTCCTTTTTGGCGTGTAACTTGTGGTTTGTGAAAGATTTGAAGTGACTGAAGTGATTTCCCCTGACATAAGTTTGCCTTTTCTGCTCGGAGAAGAGATACAATTCTGTCAAACCAACAAGTGCAACAGAGCACTGTGTTTCCACTCTCATCTCCCTTTGTTGGCATTTTAGCTGCATGCAGATGAGATTCCATCTATTAACCACGTGTCAAGGAAAATAGCCACAGTGCGCTTTCCATATATGTAAATCACCTCCTTCACAGCTCCTCGCTCAGGGAAGGGGGGCAATGCAAAGGTGGTAATAAAATTTAGTTTACCGTCTTTTTTTCTTTTCTTGAATTCCCATCAGATGTCCTTCCCCTTCAGCTTGCTTCGTGAGTCTTGACAATGAAGGGCCCAGTTTTAATAGACAAACAGCTGTTGGCTTGTGTTTGATTTTTTTTCTCTTTTCCCTCTTAGCCCCCTTCATTTCATTTCCACCAATACATCCAACCGTTCTCGCCATTCTCTCTTTCGTTTTTTTCTTCCAGGGCAATCATGGAAAGGCGGTTGGCGGCCAGCGTTAACATTCTCTCCAAGACCTCCACAATGTAAATTACACCTGACCTCCATTTTTGAAATGCCTCTCTACCCAGGCTGCACACAATCACAAAAGCTCCCGTTAGTTACCGTGTCCATCACATGTATGCGCTCATAAATACAATGAATGCACATGCTTCTTTGTTCACAAAGGGGAAGCTGTTTTCTTCACAAACCACAAAGCAAATGGGCTTCACCTGAATTTATTTGTTTAGCCTTATTGGAAGGCTACTGGAAACTTGAATGGCAGTTAGCCTTCAAAGTAGGCATGTTTTTGCATGCATGGATTAGCTTTCCTGTCAATGCATAACAGCACAAAGGCGGGGGGTGGGGGGGCGATTAGGTTGGGGGCGGGGGGAGGAAGCTGAACTTTGGACAAATAAGAGTAACTGAATAGAAATGTCAGTGTTAACACCTGTTTACAAAATAGAGGTGAAAATACAGGTTTGGCTTGGACTTGGCGTGGTGTGTTATTGCAGGTATGCCGTGAGCTTTCGGTTATCTTCGTATCTTAAATGTCAGCATAAAACTTGTTGACATTCCCGTGCTTTAAAACCACTTTTTAAACAAAGAGGGGGTTTTGCACCTGACACCACAGGAGCATATCAAGAACAGTCCGACAGCCACTGTAGGGTGTAATAAACTATTATTAGTTCTTTGCATGAAAGCTCTTATTTTGTTAAATTTGAAGGCTCCATTTGTCTGCTTGTACTTTCCGGTCAGTAGCCCTGCAGTGCTTCAGTTCCAATACTTTCTGTCATTTTAGGTTCTATTGGAAAGGAGAAATCCAGGATGCAAATGAAATCCTGATGGTAAGCTCTCGGAGACAATTCCTTCTGTGATCAGCATGCACTCGGGCATGTCGAAATACAAGACTGGTGAGATGAGATGTGTTTGTTGTTGCAGCTGGTGAAAACAAAGACTTCCAGGATCCAGAAGGTGGTGGACTACGTGAGGTAAGAGGCTTGTCACGTTGTCAAACTCACACTGGACACTGTGGCTTGTGCTCTGTGAAGAAGAGTTATTAAAGGGAGAAAAAAGCCAGGTTCGTGGCTTCAGTCTGAACATTATTTTCAGTTCAAACATTCACATTCAAACACTGATACTTTCATGTTTGGACAAAAAACTAGAAGTAATACATAATGAGGTTTGTCTTGTCAGCTTCTGCAATTCTGCATCAATATTTCACACTATTTATAATTAGAGATTGGCTCATTCTACATGACAATTCACGTTTTCGGGCTATTCAGTATTAGAGCGTTAAAAACACTGCATAATTCCAATATATGGACACATCTTCAGTGTACTGTCAGCATTGTGAGGCTTTTAAAGCACTGCAGTGCTTTTAGTCCTAGGTGATGGGAAGAAATTGAATCAAGAACCACTTTATACAGATTTGAGTTTACACGAACACGTTCTTTGCGTGCCTTTAGGTCTATACATCCCTACGGGAACCCAGAAGTCCTCAGTCTTGCAGTAGATGACGGCAGCTTGGCGTACATGAAATGGATGGACGAAGCCATTCCAGATGACTGATATTTCGTTAAGGCCAAAGCTAATCTCAGCGAGGACTGCCGTCAAACAAGGAAACTGAGCCATGTGTGTTTGTTGCTCTTAACTTTTTTTTTCCAGGATTTGGAGAGTTTTAAAAGTTCAGGAAGTGCTCTGTAGCATTAACGTTTAATACAAGGAAGTTTTGTTGGCCTGACCTTCTTAACCGGAAGTGTACTGCAGAGATTGGATTTCAAACACTGCTTGTAAAAAGAAAAAAAATTACATGAAAGAGTCAAAGTTCCACTCAGGTAATCTGTTGTAAGGAAATGGACAAGAACTCTTATGGTGCTTTTAAGCATATCAGTTCTTTTTTATGGTATGTTACCAGATCATTCTCTCCAGTTTAAAAAAACAAAAAAAGACTTTTTGAGTATAGTATGTGGCAAGTCACATAACCAAGATGTAATAATAATAATATGAAATAACAATAATAATCAATAATCAAGACCTATAATGTGATAAAAGTCATAAAAAGTACAGTCATATTGCCCCTTATTTCCACTTTGCCTTAACTCACCTACATGGTATATGTACATGGCGTATATGCTTTACTGCTATTGTCATATAGGAAGTGAAAAAAAAAGTGAATTTTATGGAACCACAGTCTGCAGCACTTCTCTTTATGCCCACCAGTCCAGTAGGGCCAGGAATTAAACACACTGGAATGTAGCCTGTGTGCATTTACATAATTTGTCTCAACTTTTAGAGAGTTTTTGAGTTGACCCCTGTATTTTGTTAGACCCAATTTTTTCTATTTTGCATCTGCAAAAGGCTTCAAGGAGAGACCAGCTGAATGTCAATAATGTAGAAGGCCACTGAGTTTCACCCTATTTTGGGTGAATGCATAAAGAAAACCCTCTATGCAAGGTTAAACTTCACACTTGCTGTAAACCTATTGGCTCATCTCTCGTCTGTAATAAATGCATCTATATTTTATACTATTCCGCTGTATCTCTTGAATTATTTTTTCCGCTCGAGGACAAACCTTTTCTCTCCGATATTTCCATACCTGTCATCCATACATATGCTGTGTATAATGAAATAATGGTAAAATACAGGTTTAATAACCTATTTCTTAACTTAATGTAATTTATGTGCATTAAGAAATGTTTAAACAGCTCAGTACCAAAGTAATTAGTAAATCACTGTCACCTAGATAACATACCATGGCCCACGGTGAAATATTACCCTATAATATATTTATTGTTATGAGTTATGTATTTTTAAAGCCCTTCCCAAAAGCATAGGCACACTGAGAAATCTGTGCATGCAGCAAGACAGGGTATCAGAGCAATCTGTGTGTACCCACAGTTTATAGATTATCTGTCAGGCTCTAGAGTAACACTTGTCCACATGCGCACATCCTTTATTAGTGTGAACTGAAACACAACAAAGAACAGCACGCCTACTTGTTGCATAAGTGTCCCAGATTAGCTCTGCCTGTGTTAATAAAACATCTACTACCAATTAGCACAACCTCACCTAAAGATAAAAATATGTCTTTTTTATCTAACTTACTATGGGTAAGTTCATCTATTTGATTTTTATATCAGTTTTCCACTTTTAGCACTCCTTCCTAATTCTAAAAGCTGAAAGAACTGCTGCTGATCTGTCCTTGATCTTCATAGATGAGTCCAAATTTTCTAATAAACGGCACTTGCACATTATGTGAACAGACCAGGTAAGAGTCTTGTTGCCCTTATGAATTTTACAAAGTGTACATGAGCAAATATGCTGCCTGTAACCTTTCAGATACTATTAAAATTTAACTTCATTCAATTTCAAAACCAGGTAATTTTAGCAAATCTGATAGGTGTACCACCCCACATTTGCACTTTTGCAAAAATTTGTCAGCCGTGCAAGCTTACTCATTAAACCGAAGTATGCACTAAGCCTGAGTGTGCATAAAGTGTTTCCGGCATGAGGCCTCAACAAAGGAACTGCAGACATGGTTTAGTTTGGTGTTGTGTCTGTGGAGCCAAAATAATCCTGCCTGTCAGGTCCAGAGTTTAGGCCATTTGGTGGTAGTGTGCAAGTGTGGCTGTTAATTCAATGAATTTCCTCTTGTTCAACTGTAATTACACCCACACCAATGCATAGGTATACATCCCATGTTTTTTAGTAAGCCACATTCATACTTATGCATGTGTATACAGTGTTTGCCTTGGCTGGTAAATATGGTTGTGCAATGACAAAAGATGCTATATAAAATATAAACTGCAGTTCACGTTGTGACAAAAAATAATAATTATCATGCAGTTTGATTAAATGTTCACTAGATGGCAGTGTTTTAATACACAAACAGACTCGACGTCATTCTTAAACAATCACATGTGAGTCATACTGAATGAATGCCTGTAGTTTTTGCAGTGATAGAGCTCAAATATAATCTATTCATTTCCAGTCAGTGTAATTCTTATTAGTTAAAGAGTCTGGCCCCAGTATTAGTCAGTGCTACTTTAAGTATTTTGACATAAAGTTCAATAATGAGCCCTCTTGCACAGTGTGCTCATTATAAGACACATTCAACAAAGTGTTTAATATAGCTGTCCCACGTAATGATATCATTATTATTATAATGTACTGAGACACTATAAAATCTCTGCTATTAATATTTAATACATGTGACTATTAAGAGTTATCCTTTAACTAATTGACAACTGAAGAAGCACCATTTATATCCTTGCACGAATATTGTCATAAATTGTGTCAACACAGAGACATATGGCTGGCTGTTTTTCCTTCCTGTGCTTGATTAAGTTCTCCATTGGATGCAGAGCTCAGAACATGATAATTAAAAGTAATCTGTAAGAAACAGACGCTTCTAACATGACGCTCCCGCTGAGAAATTCAATAAACTGAGGATAGCACACATGCAGAGACAACAAGATGTCCAAGTAGTCAGCATTTTCCCAAATTTTGATTTATTTATTTTTTTTGCTATGTTGATTAGTACCTTATAGCTGATATGTTATTAAATTGAGTATTTTTACTAGTTATTGTAATTGTTTGTATTATTATATAGTATATCACAGTGGTTTCAAATTTTAGTATAAAGGTAGGTTTCTCTTATGTATTGTTTCACAGCTGATAAGCGACAAGATCAACTGTATTTAGATGACAATACTGCGCATAACATTTTATATACTATATTATTTATTTGAGATTTTTGGTCTGAGTGTAATCTTTTTTTGTATGTAACCCACACTATAATCTTTTCCTGACTCTAACCAAACAGCAATACCTAATATATAATTATATATAATAATATATATAATTGCTAATACAGCAATAAACCTAATCAAACAGTTAGTGAAAGTGAAAGTAAAAGTAAACGAAAAGTAAAATAAGACCAAACAGTGAGTGAAACGGACAATTCCTCCACCCTCCTTTCTATCTTATGAGGTTTGATGCATCATCATCCAGGTAAGTAAATCCCCAAAAGTTGATTCTGTTCATCTGGACGTAGTGTTTTCAGTGGGAGGAATGTTTCGTCACTCACCCAAGTGACTTCTTCAGTCTCAGCTGACTGCAGGTTTCCCCAACCTTAACAGTACATTTAAACAGCACATTTGCATGATGACTGAAACTAGTACCACTGAGGGAACAATGGACTGGTTCCTTGATCATTAATATGCAAATTCTCATGACAACAACCACTGATCAATGGCCATGAGTACCATTCACAGAGAGTTGGGGAATAGCTGCAATCACACCATTGTAAGATGGTGAAAGATGTACCCTCGGGCCCCCTCCTCGATGACTCCCCGCTCAAACCAGTGTTCCTCCCTGTCCAGGATGTGTACATCCTCATCATTGAAAGAGTGTCCACTGGCCTGTAGGTGTGAATAGACTGCAGAGTTCTGGCCTGACGAGGTAGCTCTTCTGTGTTGTGCCATCCGCTTAGCCAGAGGTTGTTTGGTTTCCCCGATGTATAAATCATGGCAATTATCCTGGCACTTTATTACACTAGTACACTATATTATTTTGTTTGTGTCACTTCGGGTTTTCACTTAAGCTCCAGCTGTCCGCTGATCAAGGACCTGACCTCCCAGCCCATTGTTCCCTCAGTGGTGTTAGTTTCAGTCATCATGCAAATGTACTGTTTATAAGGTTGAAACCATGCTGAGGCTTCAAGAACCCTTTCTCATCGCTTCATTGTATGGCTGATCAACTTTATTCTTCTGTGGTCACTCCAGCCCTGCTCTTAAAGATTGGTACCAGTGCACTTTATCTCTACTCACTTGCCAAGACCGTTGGTTAAAAAGTCCACTGCCTTCTCTACTAGACATCAACATACCGCCGCAGCTATGTCATGTGGACCAACTGCCTTTCAAGTCCACATCCTCTTCATAGCCGCCCTGACTTCCGCCTTACTAATCCTCTACACGCCCTTATTTATCTTTTCTTCTATCTGTCCTCAGCACTCTCACATTTTTCTTCATTCGTCCTGTCCTCTAAGTATTTCCATCTTTGCAACCTCTCTTTGAACTGCAAACTACTCAAAGTATATTTTAGTACATATGAAAATAACAAAAGGAACCACCAGCCACTTATGTGACCTATACCATTATCGTAAAATAACAAAAAAAAAAAATGTATAACTCACCTGCTTTAAACCTTTAAACTTGCTTCTGTAGCCAGCCTTAAATGGCAATAGTAGGAACTGCAGCCCTGGAAGTCACTACTTACAGTAACCACTCTAGGTCTGTGGGGAATCTGTGGGAAAAACCCCACTTATAAATTAGTTATTAAACATTTTCAACTGCAGACAACAAAGCTGCTTTCTTATGAAATTGGCAAATGCAGGACCGATTTATTAATGACCTCTGAACAGTAAGAATTCGACAAACTGCTGGCCGTGCAACCATTCAGCACAGCACACCACATAGTGTCAATATGTCAATATGGTGTTGCTTTTGCACAAGTGGTCCACTGGTGTTTCCAAACCCATACAAGTTAGAAAACTCAAACACATTATACACTCGCCTGATATATTTTTTTATATGGTTTTCAAACACTGACACTGGCTGTATTTGTGCCAGTAGTCTGCTCAGTTCATCGGTCTGCCATTCACGGGGGTAGATTAAAGAAACAGGCTCAGCCCTGAGGCTATATATAACCTATGGAGAGATGACAGTGAGCAAAATGGCATGCAGTGACATTCACAGAATTTAACATTTACCACTAATAACACATGATCTTCAATTTTTTTAGATGCCTGGATCCTCGGCATGGTAAGCACCACATTGTTTGGTGCATATTTATTGATAAAAATGAGAATTTTAATTTTAATATATTCTGAGATAAAAGTTTCTCATCAGTTGTGGGGAAAATGGGCTATTTATGTTGTTCTTTTCCTGATTTTAAATTCCCTGGAGGAGCACTGTACTGTATCTGCATTAACCTGCAATAAAATCCATTTGGACTCTCTGAGTTTGTATATGTTTCCCAGAACATGTTTAAATGAAGTCATTTCTTTTGACCCTGTTATATGTATACTATCGTGGCACATTCTAATCAGGGTGAAGGAGTCGGGTGAATGCATCGTAGGTAGGAGGAATATATTAGTCACACGCACTTTAGTAATGGGATGGGAGGGAGAACTCCAGATCTGCTTCCCAGAGCAGAAAGTCTGCTCTTAATTTAGAATAATGCATTCACATTAAAATTCTTTCTGTAAAGCTTTGCTTTAAGAAAATCTAAATGTTTTATTAATGTTGTATTAAATTATATCCTATCACAGTGGACCAAGATGGAACTTTTAGAAAGGCTGAGCTTTTATATTTCATAACCGTAGCACATAAAGTAACATGAATCCAGTTGTCAAATTCAACCCAATTTTTTGGGCTTTTTACTTTTTACCGAGGAAGAGGAACTTTGCACGTATTTCCCAAAGCTAAATAAATCTGTGTTGGCAAAGAGGAAAAAAAAACCTTCCAGTTCTGCGGCAAATAAAAAACAGAAGTATGATAAATAGTGATGTGGGGGTGGGAAAAAAGCAAACCTTACATAGATTTGTGAAAAGAAAAATATATATTCATTTCCAACTCCCTGCTCTTGAGCTGCAAATGACGCAAAGCTGGTTATACTTTCTCATTATTCTTTCTTTAAAACTTTTACATAAACTTTTATTTAACAGTTATCGGAAGGTCAACAACATATGGTAGTTAACTGAAATGTATCAGCTTATTTCAACAAAATATCTTTACCTACAAACTTACCTGAGGCTTGACTAGAGGTCAGGCTGCTGGCCTTTCAGTACAGTGGTATAAAGCCTGAAAGCATGAAGGAGTCAAAAACATCTCTCTTACACTGAGTGAAATGCAATGTTAGTCCAACTGAAATGAGGAAATACAGTAAGGGAGCATCATCATCAACAATGACGAAAGAAAGGTCACACACACACACACATAGGAATTACAAGAAATACACACACATCCGCTGAGAAGCCCCTAGTGATACTGCACAGGATGTTTTGAGTTGAGTGTTATGAGACAGAGTTGAGCACTTTGATGGCATTTGGACAGAGGCTTTTCTGTAGTCTGGAGCCGCAGTCTTTTATTGATCTGTAGCATCCTTCAGAGGGCAAGTGAGTGAAAAGGCGGCACCCAGGATAAGAAGAGTCCTTGATGATGTTCGGGGTCTGACATGAGCACCGGGCTTCTGTAGATCTCCTCAAGTGCAGTGTGAGTGAGTGTTGTTGGTTGTCTGTGCCGATTGGATGGTTTTCTTAAGAGCCTTGTTGTCAGCCTCATTGCAGCGGGAATGCCACACCAAAACTCCATAGCTGAGTGCACTTTACACTGAGCTACGGAAGAAGGACACCAGCAGCTGTTTGGACACTTTGGCTTTCATAAACATCCTTAAGAAGCTGAGCCACCTCTGAGCCTTCTTTACCAGAGAGGCTGTATTTATATTCTATGTGACATCCTGAAGGGATGTGTGTGTGCCAAAGAATTTAAAGTTGGACACTCTCTCCACTCCACCCATGTGTAATGTGACAAGTTTCTCCTTCTGTCTCCTTAAGCTCAGGATCAGCTTTTTTCTTTTAGAGGTACTGAGTGCCGGGTAATTGATGGAGCACCATACTGACAGTTCATTCCTGTAAGCAAACTCATCAGCCTTGTGTATTAATCTCACCACATCATCTATAAACTGACCGTGTTAGTGATGAAACTCATTTTTTGTTTAAAAAAAACAATTTGAGGTGATTTGAGTACCAAGAGAGCCACACCATTCCACCACCAGTAGCAGCCTGAACCATTGCTACAGGGCGCGATGGCGCTTTCATGTTGTTTATACCAAATTCTGAGCCTATTATCCAAATGTCACAGCAGAAATCAAGACTCAATAGACCAGGCAACATTTTTCCAGTTGTGTCAGAACTGTACCCCTGATTTAATGTCCTTAGTTGACAGGGGAGCCACCACTGTGGTCTTCTGCTCCTGTAGCCCATCTGCATCAAGTTTCAATATGTTATGGATTCAGGGATGCTCTTCTGCATATCTTGGAAGTAACAAGTGGTTATTTGAGTTTCTGTTGACTTCAGCTTGCTGCAGTCTGGCCATTTTTCATCTGACCTCTGACACCAACAAGGCATTTTTACCCAAAGAACTGCCAAGAACAAACTGATTTTCTGTAAACTCTACAGATGGTTGTGTGGGAAAATCCCAGGAGATCAGCAGTTTTTAAAATATTTAGACCCGCCTGACACCAACAAGCACGCCTCGTTAAAAGTCACTTAAATGATCCATTCTGATTCTCAGTTTATAATTTAGCAGCTCATGCCTACATGTCTGGACTGAGTTACTGTCATGTTTTTTGCTTATTAGATATTTGCATTAATGAGCAGTTGAACAGATGTACCTAACAAAGTCACCGGTGAGCATAGACACACATATATAAGCACACGTGTCTCCTGTTGTTAGACATTTGGAGGCAAATAGTCTAAACTATGTATGTTTGTGTTTTTTAAAGAACAATTAAATCACATTTTTTGGTCAGTTTTGACAGCCTTAATGCATAATAACAGGTATGTTCGCAGGTGCAAATAAATTCCGCAGTGTTTCAGAAACATGGCGCATTCCTTGAATTGTAGAGTCAGTGCACATCTGATGTCATCTCATGGTCACGCCTTTTTTTAATCAAGTGAAAGCGAAAAGTCATTCATCCTACAAGCCGCCAAGGTTGTTAAGAATTTCAGTTCTAATCTCGCTTCATACTGGAGACAGAGTTTGAAAAACAGAACATTAACCGACCTGTCTCCATACAAACATCAGCTTAAGACAACAGAACAAAGCTTTCTGCACTTGCGGCTCTTCTTTGTGCACTATACTAAGCTCCCCAAGCCTTAAGAATGTGCATGTGGATTTCCTACGTGCCCTCATGTAGACATGCTGGTATTATACCATTTAAACTGCAGTTTCACTAAAGATTGGATCTGTCACACACAGCCAAAGTGATGCAGTACATGTAAGCTGTGAACTGGCTTAGCGCTCTGCGTTGCAAGGTTACACAGAGGAGAGGAAAGAATAATGTCTCAGTGCCTGACTGAGTAAGCCCACACTAGCAGGTGATTGCTTTCTTCCTCTCCTCAGCACCTCCTCTTCTTCAACCTTTGCAACTCCTCTCTCTCTTCGTGCTCCTCCCATTTCCCTGCCCCTGTGTACCTCATAAATCTTCATCTGCAGTACACGTGCTCCATGTAAGTCCAACACTTCCACTTTCGCAGCAAGTGAGAGCAGGAATGAGAGAAAGTCAGAATGAGATTGGAGACACTTGACGAGGCAATAAAAGCAGCTCATTTCTTCTCCCGCACCTTTCTCCTGGCTCTGTTTGCTCGCTCACTCCTCGCTCGCTCACTCCCCGAGCTGCTACACAGACTCCGTCATCAAAACACACACAGTGAGGCGTGTTGGCTCGCTCACTCTACAGCCACACAATCTGGATCAAGCGTTCAAGATGCAGCAGCAGGGAAAGATGTCTTCTGATTCCCTGTCAGGTAAAGGCAAGAATAAGATCTGTGTTTCTCTGCCTTCCTTCCCACTTCTTGTCATCACTATTCATCCTGTTTCCTCTCCTTACTTCAGTGTTAGAATTCTGGTTTCTGTTTGTGTAATTCTTTGCTTCGTATGCAAGCCCATGAGTTCAAGTGTTGCGTTAAAAGAGGTGATAACCATGGTGATTGTAACTGTAAATTACATAGTGTGTGTGTATGTGTTGTATTTTTTCCATATGGCAGTGCTAAAAGAGTACATTAAGGTGGAGTTGCTCGTGCTACTATGACTACCTCACTTCACAGCTGAGAAAGTGGATACGGACTAGAAAACATTGCATTCTTCTGACCTAGATATACTGACAAGGCTTGTGCTGCTTTTTCCTTCAACTTACAGTGTTTAATAGGTTGCGGCTGATTGCCAGAAAGTGTTGTTTGGGCTTGCTCCTATAGAGTGACAACATAATTTGCATGCAGGTCGTATGTGAATTTTAAACCACGAAAGATCAAAGCAAGTAGCTCGGGCTGAGGAAGAGTGCATTTACATTTGCTGTGCTCGGTCTGTGGAGGTTGATAGCTGTCCTCTGTGATGAGGATGCTCCTGCTGGGTATTGAGTTGGGAACTAGACTGTTCGCACTCATTGGCTGTTTGTTGTGTAATCCATTTGATTAGAGCCAGAGGGATAGATTCGTCCTCAGTGAAGCCTACTTTGATTTATTGTACAATGAAAGGTTTGATCATTCTGTTAATGTGTCGTGGGAATCTCAGCATCAACCTAATTAAGGCTACTTAGTGAGAATAAGAAGTTTGAAAAAACTTGGCGAGGTGTAGAGAATAAATTGAAACTGTAAATGTAAAGAGGACCAAGTTAAAATATATATATATATGGATAAACCAAAAGTGCACCAAAAACAAATATAATTTGGCACTGATTAAATTAAGAAACGTAACAAGATGATTTAGTTTAATTAGCATTAGTATTTTTTACAGTACTGAGTGTTGTTTTCTCTGTTCTTTGAGCTACATTAGCTCAGCACCTCACTCTATCAGTCTCCTGACTCATTTCTGTCTTGAGCTTTTCTTGACCAACTAATAGGTACAAAGCTGAACCTATGACAGTCCCATCATTTGCCTACTGAAGAAAATAAAGAAAAGCTAAATCTGGGAATTATTAGAAAAGAGGAATACAAGTAATGGAAAATTGACATAGAAACATCAGTCCATGTTACATTTTAAAAACAAATCCTCGTCTATTTATTTATTTATTTATTTATTTTTAACACATTGATAAAATGTAACTTTCTTTCTTTCTTTTTTGGCAGTTTTGATCCCCCACAGATCTTAAGTAGTCTTAAGTAGGATGTGAAGACTTCTTCATACACTGAAAATGATTATGTGCAAGTTAATAGAGCCTGACCTGTTTGTCACATGTTATTATCGGCCAATATTACCTATCTGCTAATATATTGGTATTGGCATTTATAACAGCTGATTAATGACAATAAAAAAGCAACGTAGAGCTGGGAGAAACACCCATATTCAACAATTATGAATATTGATGTTCCATAGTTTATCCTCGTCCCTGATGGCAACACACGTGTTTGAACACCACAAATGCAACTTGCTAAGCAGTCGAGCAGAGTATAAACGAGTGAATATATAATACACGTAACAAATGAAAGGAAAATCTGTTTATTTCCTTTTATTTGATATTTTTTATTTAAAAAAATATCCACCAAAATATTGGAATATTGGCTTTTTCAATAACCAAATATTGGTATTAGTCTTAAAAATCCCATATCAGTCGAGCTGCATAACATAGTTCTTGACTGATGTATTTATAGTTTGTTTGTTTTTTAATGACCAAGTACATAAAAAACCTATCAATAAAATATTGATAAGTTGTCTCTAAGTGTTAAATAAGGGTTTTGATGCCTTTTCCCATCTAGCTATGTTTAACTTGTTTGATCTTAGCATTTAGTCCATTATTTTGGTTAATGTGGGCAAGGGGGACTTTTATGATTAAGAGGATGCATGGCAAAAAAACAAGAAATCAAGAAGGGGGAAATATTTTTTCACAGCACTTTGAGTTACAGTTAAGTAGTGAATATCTTCATTGCACTCTTAAAACAGTGACTTTGCAGTTGGCGTTTGTTTAAATAGCTAACATTGCTGTATTGTGCATTATGGCAGTTGGAAGACAAAATAAAAGTGGCTCCCGCAGTGTTCTTCATTACTTACTGACACATTGCTCCTGTTCTGACATGACACCTGTCACCCATCGCAAATTTAATTCAGGCTCCAAGTGAAATCCCTCTCATCTCCTTTGCTGCTCTTCGTCTGTGAGCAAGACAACAGCAGAAAACACAGCTGTGTACTTCCCATAGACGAAAGGCTGTTATTAGTAGAGCCATCCTTATATGAACAAGAAAAGCAGAATCTACTCTGTGTGTTGTATTGGAACCTCAGCACTGACAATAATAGCTGGTCAGAAGGGTTACATAATCTGTGTGAGTGCAAGAGAGAAGTGTGAAGGTTCACAGGAAGCTAAATGCAAGTGGAGAAAAAAGGTAAACATCAGCAAAACCATTTATTCAATATAGAAATAAAGTAAAGAATCGTCCCTGTCAGCCTCTTTGCATTTCAGCTGCATGCCGCTGTGGTTTCCCTTTTTTGACAGCAGTACTTTTTTTCTGATTGCCTTGGCACAGATTCTACAACAGTTTGAATGTGAAAAAAACTCTTAATCAAAGAACCAAACTGTGCTGAAAGCAGCTGGCAGCAAGCACTTCACTGAAACAAACTCCATTTTCACAAAAGACTCTGACCATCTTTGTATGTCACAGGAAATGAAAACAGTGTACTCAATAAAATCAGCAATAATAACGAAGCACATAAAGAACAATTCTCTCCTCTTCCCCTTGAAGAGGGAAAACATTTTCCCCTTGATTTAATATATTTCGTACGCAAGTACGTGTATTCTCAAACACAGCAGCAACAAACCAGAGAAACCATCAAATATGTAACATGGTTAAAAAAAAACAGGGTCCTCAAAGTACAAGCCAATAGCAGACCATTTAATGAGACCAAGGACAGTGTGCACTATTTTACATTTTATTCATCAAAAGTTCATGTTATACAAAATGAGACCAAAGCTGAACGTCTCTTAACCCTCAGCCCATTCGTTGTAACTATCAATGCGGACTAAAATTTTTCCTAAGAGCTAAAAAAAAATGTAACAGCCACTTCAAATACAGTGAAAATATTTCCAACATAAATCTCCACCTTCTGATACGACACGTTCACTAATGTGTCTGTCCGCCTGCGTGGCTGCCTAAATTTGCACATAGTCATAAAACCCTTTTTTTGGTAAAAAGATACCATTCTTAATCAGGATTGGGCTTCATAAAGGGTTAAACGGAGCTGTAATTTGTGCTTAACTTTCCTCATGCATGCTAGGCCACAATTATCAAAGGAATGTCCATCAGCAAAAAATCCACAGAATGATATGTAGGGTTACAAAACTCGTGGAGCAAATTATTGATACAAATCGCCAACCTAGGCAAAAAGTTTCGCACCATTTCCTTTCAATTATATGCTAAACTCAGTCTGAAACATATGGCACTTTTTCTTCTTTTTGGTTTTTTCGGATTTGAGGTGTAACATCCAGTGGCAAATCTTAATTCAACGTCAGTGCAAACACACGCCAGTTCTAAACAGCTGCTTGAGTTTTGAGGCTGGGGAGCTGTTGTTATTCATGCATAAACAAGAGTCGCTGCAACAAATAGAAGAAAAGCCTGAAAGAAGTGCAACGCTGTCTTCCACAGAGAAGAAGCAGAAAAGTAAGTTTGAAGAAGCGCAATAGGGAGAAGCAAAAGGAAAAGATGTGGTAGGGTAAAATTGCATCAGCTGTCCTGTCCTACATAAGAACAGTACATAATCAAGAAAGCAACTGACCCTGAACACAGCTTCTTTCTTTCCACTAAAACATCCCCACTCTCTAAATGGCCTTAGCTAACTCAACGTCTGCATCTCAGGCTGGTTATAAATGGCAATGCTACATGAACCGACCTTATATTGGAGCCAAGCAAGTGCCAGCAATTACGCCTGACTGCCTGAAGGGAGAGAGAGCCAACCTACTGACACCTTAGCCAGGATTACAAGTTGTTGTAGTGAATTAATTAGGGAATGGGTCCAGAAATATTTGTGTCCAGGTCTGTGGTGAAGCAGAGCAAACACACTTCCAAGTTACATGATTGGCTTTCTTTGTCACCCCACTATTCCAAATAACACATGCTGCCTGGCTTCAGCCTCGTCTCTCTTCCTTGAGCTGCCTTGTTTCAAAAAGTTTGCTTTTCTCGCCTCGTCCATAATTGTTCTTGACTGTCATCTGCACTGGCTTTATATAAGAGGAAATCACAAGCCCGACAATAAATTTCAGTCTTTTCGTCTTTTCGTACCTTTGGGTTTGTCCGATGTTTGTATGACAAGAGGGAACAGCCTCATCTAAGTCACAGTCTGCAGATAATCACGGTAGCGCCACCTACTGTAAGCACACTACACTGTTTTATGCATGCATCTTGCGTGTAGTCAACACAATTGCCTCGTGCTTTAAAGTTAAGTGTAACTAAATAGTGTAGAAACTACATGATATGCAGAGAGGGTATATTCAATTGTTCATATCATGTTCGAGTGAAGAAAGTCAATAATATGTTAAATCTCGCGACAGAGCATGTGATTTCATCTCGCGCACTTCGGATCGTGGTTTGATCCTCGACTGCTCACAATCCGAAGCACGGACGGTCGAGCAGTCGCCTCTACTTTTTTCGGTATAACAAAAACAGGACATTGGGTGGTTGTTACATTTACAAAAGTCTAACTTGTAATTTGAACAAAAGTATTTCATGTTTCTATGGTGAACATAATGAAATCATGTAAGATCTGTATGAAATTCAGCTACTTAATTTGTTCTTATTCAGATAACATTATACAATCTAGTAAGAGCTGTCCAGGGTGTACCCCACCTCTTAACCTATCACTTAAGGGGTACCCACATGGAAAAGATATACATAAATCTTATAAAGTTAATATCTGTCTTGTGTGGAACTTGTATGAAAAGCATACAAGAGTGAAAACAGATATAAGATCCCTTGAAAAATTATATGAAACTTGCATGTTTTGGATACTTGGATACTAAAACAATATATGAAAGTAATGAGAAAGTGGCCACTTTCATGAGTAAATCACATAAGCCTAGTAAGTAGAAGTAGGCCACATCTTATGCAAGTCTTTTATAAGTTTTTACTATTTCTTTTTCATATGGGTTTGCCCCAGCCCCACTGCAACCCAGATGATGATAAGAGGATGGTAGTTGTTGTAAATTCAGCTTTTATCTTAACCAGACTCTAGACTTTGTTGAACATTATGTAATAGAAGACAACATTTATTATTTAAGTGACCAAGTAGTATTGGGGTAAAAGTTAATGAATAGTGTTGGAATAAAATGACAAAATTGTGAAGGATTAAAATATTCCAAGAGCTCAACTTACTTCATCTAAACACGTTTCAATCACGTTTTATCAACACAACATGCACAGGTTTATTAAATATGAATGAGTTGTGTTGATTTAACTCAGTTGTTTAAGTTTCTGCCAAAGCAAAACAATTGTTTGCAACTAATGTCCACTATTGATTTAAGTAAATCCAACATGCTCTTTTTTTTCTGTGCATGGGGAATGATCTTGCAGCTTAGTTTCACAAACTTTTTTAAAAGGGCCTCCAGGTTTCTGAATTACCTCCAGCAGGTATAGTTGCTCCACAACTTTAAGTATTTACATTAGTGGAATAAAAGGATTGACTTTAGGAAATAAGAATAAAGAGCTTCCTGTGCATTTAGACATCATTAATTCAGATGCTCAGATGAAGCAGGTCAGTTAAGAGGTTCAGAAATAAACATTAACAACATTTCCTTTTTGACTGAGGGGCAGACAAATGATGCTTAAACAGTAGCTACCGAGGAAGTACAAAGTCTGGATCGGTGAAAAAAAAAAAACATCCTCCATTAATGTCAAGTGTAGCACTTCCTACACAACTCCTACTCACCAGCCAAGAGAGATGGCTCAAAATCTACTCTATTGTTTATTGGAGGGGGGGTTGCATTCAAGTATGATCCATAATTGGTTTATAGGCTTTTTTTTTTGTTTGTTTATTTCTTCTTTGTCATCACATACAAGCTCACAGGGACACGATGTTACTTGTGCACACACAGGGTTTTTTTTCCCACATATAGTTTTCACAGTCCAGTTGTTCCTCAGAGAACAAGAGAACTGTTGACAAGTTGGGCCACATTGCTTTTTCAAACATTGCTTTTTCAATAAAAGCCAGCTAGAATGGCAAAAATGACTGCTCATTTTTCCCAAGGAGCAATGAAAGACAAAGTGTGAGTGTACTAACAGGACGGTCATCCTGAATTGAAACAGATGTGCCAGCAGACACAGCAGGAGGTACCAGCTCACCTTCCTCCTTCCGATAAACAAACAACCATCCAAACCATCAGCAATAACAACTTGTGAGACTTTCAGGTCTTTTCTTCTCTCCATGCACATAAATCAGATCATAGAGAAAAGGTCCACAGTTTTATCCGTCTCTTGATAAGAGACTGATTACCAGTGGTTACATACTTTAAATAATTTTAGAAAACACATGCACAACCACTTCACTTAAGTGCCATGTGCTCAAAAATATGAATATACTTGTCTCTATTTATCATTTGTTTTTCAATTTTTTTCTTCATTTAACCTCTGAAAGTCTAAGACAAACAAACAATAAAAGCACCTTGCTGTAGGAAAATGAGCAACTGCTAGACCAGAGGGGTTTACTATGACCCAAATTTAAAATAACTAGACTTTCTTTGTGTGAGCTAGCTCAACAAAAGCTAAAACACCAGCCAGAGACGATGGCTAGTACAATGGTTGCGGTAGATGGCCGCCCCTCCCTGAGCCTGGTTCTGCTGAAGGTTTCCTCCTGTTAAAAGAGAGTTTTTCCATCCCACTGTAACCAGAGTGCTCGCTCAAAGGGGCTCATGTAATTGTTGGGGTTTTCTCTGTTATCTCTGATTTATTGTAGGGTCTTTACCTTAGAATTCATAGTGCCTTGAGGCAACTGTTGCTGTGATTTTGTGCTATATAAATCATACTGAATTGACTGAATTGAATTGAACAAAGCTTTCTGTGTGCTTACAGAGAAGGAGGCTTGCAACACCTCCCTTCTGCACAAAATGGACTGATCCAGTGCCACCTGGAGGAGAATTGGAGAGTTGAGATGTATCTGTAAAAATATATTACAGCAAAAACAGCTACAAAGTGCAACCACGGAATATTGCTATTCTGGTAAATTCATGAGTTGATGTCATTATTTTGAAGCACATAATTATGCAATCATAATAATGTCATGGTTGCACACCAGAGCTCCAAAACATTAAATTGTACCAGTGAAAAGCATGACACTCAAGAAGAGAATTTAGTTCTGATGTAAACCCATAATGAAGTTTTTTTTAACAAATCAAGGTTAAATTAATTAATAAATACAAATATCTCGTAATATTAATCCATCTGCTCTTCTTTTTTTGAAATTCTGAAAGTATTAAAAAAAAATACAGACCTCCAGACTTCCACTACTTTTTTAACTGCATCAACTCTTTCATTGACATTCATGCTTCAACGACACTGTCATGGAAAGGTTTTTGTGTGATTGCGATGCTTTATCTTTCAAACCGAAGCTTCGGGTTATGTGTGGAAAACACATTATCATGGCGAACTAGGCAGTTTAAAAAAGAACAACCCTTCTTCTGCACTCCTATATGAAGATTTGTGATGAATAGTTTGAATCTACAAAGCATCTAGAAGCAACAGTGCTGGCTGCTATATTGTTTTGTGCACTCACCAGTCATGTTGTCACACCTCTTCAACTGCTCTTTACCACGATTTACAGAAGAAGAAGAAAAGAAAATATCTAATTAGTGGCAGTTCTCCAGGTTAAAATATCTTTTTTATGCTAGAGGTCAAAGCAAAATGGCCAGACTGCTTCAGGGTTATAGGAATGCAACAGTAACTGCGTTGCCATTTACATTTGAATGCCTTGTATTAGTGGTTCAAGCTGGTTAAGGTGGTGCAATGGTGTGAGGGAGACTTCTTGGCACACTTAACTACTAACTGAGCATTGTTTAAACATCATAGCTTACATAACTATTGTTGCTGACCATGTCCATTCTTTTTAATGATCATATTGTACTGATTTTCTAAAGGCTGCTTTCAGTTACCAGGGTTGTATCTGTCTGTTTTTGCCAAGCGTAGTGACCGTTCTTCAAAGATACTTGAACACTGTCACACGTAGAAGATTTGTGATCGTTTTCTCACTTGTCAGAGCTGTACATTACATTTTAACTGATGCCCCATAGTCACAAAATTGCTCAAGCCTAATGTATACCATGTGGAAAAAAAGAGCTGCACATACTTCACTTCTTTTCGCGAGCTTTGCACCAACGCCGTGTGGTTTACACAGCAATTCTAGCCTTATGCCAGTAGTAGCTTCATATTGCTTAAGTGCCTTTAGTATGACTTCATCTTTGAGTCTGTTGACAGCAAAAATGAGGAGTTGTCAAGAGTATCGTGACAGAGCTACAAATGACGCCTGTAAAGTTCTCCAAACCATGTGGGAATAAGACTAAAACGTTATTTATTTTTGTGCTTTCTTCATGTCTGTCACTTCTTTTTAAGTTGTGATTGGTGGCGGTGCACAGCTTTAAGTCACAGGCAGGCCCGTGACATTTATATGCTTGCATGGCATTTCTGAAAAGCTCTGAGAGGAGGTTCAATCACCGTCTCTGCATGTGGCCTTAACTTGTGGCCTTTGCTATGTAGCTTTGTATGAGCAGAAAAGAAGATGAAGCTTTCGATCACAAGTGGAGCCAATCCAGCAGCTCTAAATCTCTCTTACTGCTGCATTAGGGCAAAGGTACTTGTGTAGCCAGCAGCATGTAGACAGGCGGGATTTATTGCTTACTACTCAAAAGGATGCATCTCTTCTTAAGTGCTTCTTCAGTGGTTTATGATGAATGCGTATTACCTTGTAATATCCCATTCCCAAGTCAGTTTCCATCTTTGAAACTTTAAACATTCTGCAAGCTTTGTGTGTAGTGGGATATGCAGAATTTGTTACATAAATCAAGGCTGCACTCCCAGTTTTTGGTATCTGAAACTATACCACATTCTAATTAGTCAGGACATGCAAAAGCAAGGTCTGAATGCAACACAGCCCAACTAATGTCACTAGTTTCACCTGAGTTTGTTTTATCAGTTTGAGCAAAGATACAATCTTACCAGAATGTCCTTATTCCCTCTATGTTGTACTGCTCAAAAATAATAATAATTAAAGGAACACTGTTTAATCAGAGTATAGCATCAAGTCAGTTAAACTTCTGGGATATTGATCTGGTCAGTTAAGTAGCAGATGGGGTTATAAATCAGTTTCAGCTGCTTTGGCGTTAATTAAACTAATAAAAGGTACAGTAGAGGAGCAACAATAAGACAACCCCTAAACAGTAATGGTTTTACATGTAGAGACCACTGACTTTTTTCCTGCTAAGATTGGAACATTAATGTGTGCCATTACCAGAATGTTTGCTGTGTGTCCTAGCACAGTCTCAAAAGTAGGAGGATGAGGAAATTCCAGGAGAAGAAGATACTCTAGGAGAGCAGGACACAGCTATAGAAGGTCCTTTACTGATCAGGAAGGCCGATATCTGATTCTGGAGGACCAAAGTGACCTCCAGCAGTGTTACGTTTCCCTAAAAGGGGTCCAGGCGATGAGGGGAAGTAACAAAAAGTGTCCGGGTCAGAAAAAGGAGACAGAGGCAAAATGGTTAAATTAAGGAGTTTTATTACGGTTTCTAATAAAACTTCGTTTTTAAGTGGAGTGTAACAAGCAGGAAACTGGTGTGAATATCTTACCAAACAAACAGGTGGCCCGAGGGCCTGGCATCCACTAGTGCCACTCCTTAGCATTGTAAAGTGCGATTGGTATTTGTCATTGAATTCCAGAATTGGCAGGCTCCACCACTGGCACCCTTTGCTCTTCACAGGTTCCCCCTGAGCACATGTGACAGATGTTTCTGGAGAAGCCATGGAGAACACTATGCTGCCTGTGACATCGTTCAGCATGACCAGGTGGTGGTGAGTTTGATAGTCTGGGGAAGCAAATCCATGGAGGCACGCACAGACCTCTACAACATAGGCAACAGCGCCCTGACTGCCATTAGGGATTAGGATGAAATTTTGAGCAGTCTAAAGACGCGATCATATAAAGAAGATATGTGGGTCTTGATACACTATAGCAACACTGGGAAACATAAACAAATGAAGCAAGCTAAAAGATGGGTCTTATTTATACGTCTGGAACTGGATATTATCCAAACTTTGTAAGACTCTTGTAAGAGTTTTATTTGGATGAGCTGGCAGGTTAAAAATCCATAACATGTAGGAGTTGTAGGTGCAGTGACTGTTCTCTCATGGCAATTCAATAGTAACCACAAACAAAACGGAGAACATCTACAAAAAAGGAAGTTAAATTTAAGACCTCGCTGTAAAGTTTCGTCAGATTAGATTCCAGCCAGAGTTGGCATGACATTTCCACCACTCAGCCTAAACACCTGTTTTTGCTTCCAATCTCTCAGTTTCGGCCATCACTCACTACACTGTTCACAGAAGAACATTTCAAACTGAAATTATTGATTTAAAACCATTTCATATTCTTTTGGCCAATACACCATGGCGGAAGGCCTCTGTAGCAACGAGTCGTTTTTATCGGATTGCTAAGCGCCGCTATTGATGCAGGAGTAATAAATGCTAATCTTCTGCCATTATTGATCTACTCAGTCAGCCAGTAATATGTAAAATACATGAGGGAGCAACACAGCATGGCCATAAATGTATGCAAATCCAATGTGGCCAAGCATGTGTCATCTGGGTTAGATTTAAGCATATATCTGCTATCCGACTGGAGCACTCCTTATCTTTTACACCCAGAGTGAAACACACTCATCTGTGACACTGGACTTTCATGGACATACAAATATCAATGCACACAAGCCCAATGAATATGTGATCTACTGTCTCTCGATGCTCCTGTTCATTTGAAAAACATGCTTTATTACATAACTGTGGCACAATGGAAGGTAACACTTCACAAAGAACCGGTGTGAATGTGCCACTTCTCATTCAAAAAAGCACTTTGTGGCTTCAGGATGGACAGAGCACATGGGGAACCAATGCTGTGTGTGTAATCAAGTGACCTATTTAGACCTAATGGTTCACTGTAATGTCGTAGGTATTTTATATTGATGGAAATGTTATGTAAATGATGTGAGGTGCAAAGTGTAAATAACATAAAATGGATGGTTACATTTTTATATCTACAAACGCGTCTCAAAAAAAGTAAAATGGTGAGAAAAGTTATCTTCAAAAATTTGATTAAAAAACAAAGTTCACATAATCTGGATTCACTGCATGTAAAGTGAAACATTTCAAACTTTCATGTTTTATTTTCAATAGTTATGATGTATAGCTGATGAGAATATGAAATCCAGTATCTCAAGTTATTAATAGTTCTAACAATCAATTAAAACACTAATACAATACAGAAATGTCCAACTTTTGAAACATATGTTCATTTACAAATTCTGTACTTGTTCTTAGGTCATTTAATATAAATCGAAGTGATTGGATCGTTTGGGTCAGGTGTTTCCCATCTTCCTCATGACAATATCTCACTGTTTCTCATTGGGGTTCTAGTCAGGCGAGTTGGCTGGCCTGTCGAGCAGGGTAATAGAATGATCTGTAAATCATTTGGCAAAGCTTTTGGCACTGTGGGGAGATGCTACGTCCTGTTGAAAAAGGAAGTCAGCATCTCCATAAAACTTGTGAGCAACGAAGTGCTCTGAAATCTCCTGTGTTGACATCACATTTGATATAACACAGTGGACCAGCCACCAACAACAGCAGCATGTCAGACTGCAGAGATTTATGCTGAACTCAAGACACCTTGAATTAGATCCCTCTACACTCATCCTACAGACTCTAGTTCCTTGATTTCCAACTGAGATGTGTCTGTAGAAATCTGTAAAAGACTGCCTACAAGTGCTGACAGGGTGAGGAAATAGTCTTCCTGTGGTGCTGTAGGACGCCCACTTCAAGGCCTGTCTCTGACTTGGCCTTCAATTTGGAGACGGCACTAGGGCTCTGGTCATAATAATGCTGGGACACCAGCTTGAAGTTGCCCTGTGGCACAGGATCTAGTCTGCTGTATTTGTTTTTCCTTCTGTGATGAAATATTGTTTTCGTGTTGGGTGGCTGTTTCTTTGAGTGCTGCTTGACTAAAACTCCATATGTAAATCCATATATTCTCCACTACCCAGATTTTTTACCAGGAGATAGCAGTACTCACTCTTCTAACTTTGTCTATTATGACATAGTGTGCACAAAGTTATTTATGCATGCAAATTATCAAAGTATGTTATTTATACTCAAAAGAACCTAGCAAAATTAGCCTAACTTGCTAACTTTCCCTAGGGTATGCCATAAGGCTTGTTTATGTGTTGAATGATGATTTTTCTTTTTTCCTGATACTAGTAAAGTTTGATAAGTATGTGGTTAATGGTTAATTATCAGCAAGTAATGTATTGGTTGCTGATACTTAGACTTTGCTAGTTTTCTTTTACATGTAACAGTGTATGTGTGGGAGCTTGTACTTTAACTTCTGGTTAATATGGCTTTTGAAGAAAAAAAAACAATTATCTGTTTTCCCACAAAAAGATAAAATCCTTCTGCCAGGATGTATCTGTGTTGTGCATTGTCACAGTTCCTTCAGTCTCTTCATGTATTCCCAGAATGATTCAGTGATGTTGTTATCAGTGTTTTGTGTGGACCATACCATCTGTTACAGGGATGCTTGTGCTTATTAGTTTGGGATTGTTAGCATGCAGCAGAATGATTTTTTGAATAAATTGGATTCCTTCCTGGTTGTGTTGTGATGGGTAACAATCTAAAGTAATCATTCTCAGAACCAAACCACGTCTCCAACTCCTTTTGGAGAAATACCGGTCCAAATCTGCCAGGAAGTGCTTCACTGTTGCCTGCAGACATTCATTCTTGTGGCATTCACCAGGTGACAAACAAATTGTTTTCTTTCAGAGCCGCAACTGTGTTGAACTCAATTTCATTAAAGTAACACTGAGAAAGGATGATCACACTGAGGGTCACAGGGGGGTTAATTTGATAGAAAAAGTCAAATGTTCACAGTTATGTTATTGCGTGTTGCAAATAATCTTCTCATATACAGTTTGGTTCACGTGGCCAAGTCACCAAAAGTAAACAAGCTGCTGTGGCACATGTGAAAGCCAGCTCACAAAAGCCCGATATGTCAGATACAGGTAGGTAGTGTGAGGCATTTAGTAACCAGCACCATGCAGTAGTGCTGTCCCATACTGCAAATTTTTGATTAGATCCAATACCAAGTACATACAGGGCCGATATTGCTAATACTTTTAACCTATAAAGTCAGCTTATGTAGGGGATGGTTTACACATTTATCAGCTTTCTTATGTATCTTGAAACTGGGCTTTTTGAACCACTGGAATGTAAATGCCTGTCTCTAAAGTACTTTGGCTCAACTTCTGTTGTTTAAAGGTACTAGAGACTATAAAAATAGATGTTATAGTCAACAATAAAGGTCCTATCCTGCTTGTATTACTCTGATACAAATACCAGCATTGGTCTCGATATTATGGATAATTTGGATCAATCCACCCACCTCTACCATGCAGCCTGGCCCTCTCTAGAACCTGGCTGGACATAAAAACCCACAAACACCGAATCTGCATTTCCCCATCTCTGAACGGCCTGCCAGACTCATCTTTTTCCTCTACTATAATGAAACTTGTCATTACAGCTCCATCACTTTGAGGTTTGGTGCAGAGACAATTTTTGGCCTCTTTTTAGTTGAGCAGCTCACATAAAGCCTCCGCAAGCTGCACAAGGCTCCATATCTCTGCTGGTGTTAGGATTCAAAATGACAGATCATCTTGTGGAAAATGGATTCACGGGATTCACTTTACACTCAGGAAAAAGAGGGGGAAAAAGTCCCGGTTTACTTTTTATCTTAAAATCGTCTGTTTTCCTGTATTGTGTCAGTCTGTGTTAACGAGCTGGTACTTCTGAGGTGCGGCCATCTGTTCAGTTTGTGACTGAGCTGCTTTCGGTTGCTGCCTTTTTCCAAAAGGGATCACCACAGCAGTTACAGCCACATGTTTGAGTTGGCAGATTTTTACACCAGATGCCCTTCCTGAAACAACCCCAAAGGAATTTTTGTGCCCTGCTGGGACTGAACCGGGGAGCGTTGAGTTTAACAGGTGACTGGGTAAACCACTATGAAGCAACTGACAGTTTTGGCTTTGACACATGTTAGATTCACACTCACTGGACCAAACATATACTACCATTTTTATTGACTCATTTGGGGGAATGCCTTGCCAGTCTATCAAAAAGACACTTTATTTGGTTCATATTGTATGGTTCTTATATAATTATGTCCTCATGCAGTAGACATCCTATGCCTATAGAGTTTTTTGTGTGTGTATCAATTATTTTAATTTGGGCTTTGTTTTGTGTTTCCGAAGCATGAATTTTTAAAAATACTACCCAGTTGGTGTTTCCCATCCACAGACACCACTGTCTCTTGTCCCACTGTTGGACAGATTTTTACTTTCACTGTTACGAACTGCTGCTGGTGACAGAAGCCTTTTTCCGCAAGTGAGAGGGTCACTCTAACCCCAGCAGGTGAAGAACAGGCTAATGTGCCACTACACAGAGTTCCCTGAGGCCACAGAGCAGAGCAAGGACTCCGGTCGCCCGCTGCACTTCAGGAAGGAAAGGAGTCAATCTGTTGGATGACAGACACACTGAAGAGACAGTTAATTACTGTTCTTTTATTTTTTACAAAATATATATTGATTGTGGATGCACCTCGTGTTGCACTTGTGCTTATGTACTACAGTATAGTCCTCTGAGGAAAATGCAGTATGTGCATGTCAGCTGAGGCTTTCACCTGAGGAAGCAGTGCTGTACTGACTGACAGCAGAATATGTACCCGTCATAAGCCTGGAAAAAATCAGGCGGGCCATAAAAAAAAATTTAAATCTATATTTATATCAGTGAGTTGGCCTTGGATCTGTCTGTATACACAAAGTCAGTAGGTTGTCTTGAAGATCTTTTTTAGAAATGTGGTGCACTTTTATAGCTTTGAAAAGGATGTGTGGGCCTTTTATTTCTGTCCTTATTTTCTGTTGGGTTACATACTGAAAAGCAGTGTTTAGGAGATTTAAACTGTTAGTCTTAAACACTTGGAGCACTTCCGCTTCACACGAGCTCTGCCTTACCCTCGTTGCTCAGTTGAAGGAAATGAAGGTAGACACACTTAGCAATGTCCTATCACTCAGAAGACTTCCTTCACTTTGATCTTCTCAGCCGTTCTGTCTCTGTATCATAATTTAATCAGCACCGGGATTACAAACCTGTCTCTTAAGAAGCTCTGGCTAATGGAAAACTATCTTTGACCTGGCCTGTCCACTGACTGTAAGCTGATCACACAGTTGCCATATGCTGAAAGTGTATCTCTGTGTATGTTTGCGCATTAATTTGTTTGTGCACTCGGGACTTACTCTCTAATTGCATACTTATGAGGCTATCTGGGATATGAGAGACACAACCATAAACCAGTAGGCAGTGTACACAAGCTCTAATTACACAATATTGCAACTGAGATTATTAAAAAATGAAATGCTAAAAACTTGTCATTGCATCGCAGTGCATTGAATATTCTCGTGACTCAGCATGACTGTAGAGTATTTGACAGCACTCTCTCAGTTTTACATTTCAAAGAGCGACAATGATAACCTCCAGTTTCAAGGATGCTACCTGGAAGCATAAACACATTTTTTTGTGTAAAAGAAACAAGACAGACCTCTGGCTTTTTCTTTTAAGTAAACTGAGACTTAGGTGTTTTTGTAATTACTTTTTAAATCAATTTTGCCTTTATAGATACTGCATGTTATATAGTTAGGTCCATAAGTATTTGTATGACTTTATTATTGCCTCTGTACAACACCACAGTAAATTTTAAAGGTGCTGTAGGGCCACTGAAACATGAAGGCAGAGGAGACGAGAACTTGAATTTGACTGCCATGGAGGGATATTTTAATTCGTTTCTGCAGACATTTCTATAATTATATGAATCATGATACCTACGTTGTATCTTCAGAGATGGGGTCCCTTTCACCAAAAAAGCAAAAACGAGAAGAAAAGAGACGAGCCACCGGCATCTTAATAAATTCCTCTTTACCTCAAGCCTCATCTCCTGAACTGAAATCAGGGCTCTAACACACAAAAACATGCATACATGTTTATTTATTACTTATTGTTAGAAATACTTATTGTCAGTAGATTAGACATGTGACCCTCCTGTCCGGCGATTATTCACTAAGTTCAACAAAGTTACGTCCACTTCCAGGACAGTTTCACAGCAAAAAGCAACTAACAGAGACTAACAACAGCTAACAGAGGCTAACAACAGCTAACAGAGGCTAACAACAGCTAACAGAGGCTAACAACAGCTAACAGAGGCTAACAACAGCTAACAGAGGCTAACAACAGCTGTCAGAGGCTAACAAAAGCTAACAGAGACTAGCAACAGCAAAAAGCAACAGCAAAAACAGCAAAAAGCAACAGCAAAAACAGCAATTTTACTGTCAGAAAAGTTCAGTCTATAGTCAACAGCTCACAAGTGAGCTGTTTTTTTCTAGAGAAAACGAACTAAAACTAACGAAAATATATCAGTACTACTGCCACCACTGTAGCTATGATTATGCACTTTTATTAGGAAGGGTAAGAAGACCAGTAGGTTTAATAAAAATATTGCATTCACTGTTTGGGAATTAGACATTTTTATACATAGTTCCCCATTTTTGGAGGCTAAAAAGTCCTTAGACGATTGACTAACAAGCAGTTTTATAGCCTTGTGAGGAGATTAAGCAGATAAAACAAGTTTTTGAACTTATTTTCCGTAGCTTTTCACTCAAACTATCAATAAAAGTTTAAAGATCTGTTGATGCGAGTAATGTAGGCTTTCATTAGGCTGAAAGGTTGCAAATAAACCTGAAAAATAGCAAAAACATCAGATGTGGCTATATCAACAACCTAGTATGTTCTTAAAAAGAAAGGAATACACTGGCAAGACAACTACATGATCAAGATTCTTTTCTTGGTCAAGAAAAACCCGGCTAACTAACGTGAGAGGAGAGCCGTTAGTTCATGAATGAAAATGCAGAGCTTACAACTAGAACAGGAAGGCAAGATTAGGCTTTGCTTGTCATGTTTCGGCGGTGTGGCAGGCAGGAGAGGACCCAAACGCAAACTCACGGGGACAGAACTTGAACTCAAAAACACAGCTTTATTGCTGGGAAACCAGAACACAAGCAATACAAAACTAAACTGGAAAAAGCTAATTATAATGCATACCAGGAGACACGGGGAGAATCACACACAGCATGAGGGAGAACGCGACAC
>NW_024582384.1:2816007-2834720 GCF_018398535.1 Haplochromis burtoni
GGCTGGGGAAAACATGGAATAAAACACAAGGAGAGACGAGGGCTCACAAATACACAGAGGGGCACACAGGGGGTAAGAGTCACAAGGGGAAAACACTTAGGGAACAACGTAACAGGGCAACCCAGGAAGCATGGCCTAAATAAGGAACAAAATACAAAAATACATGAAACTAAGAATATCCAGCCAACATGGCCCAGGATCATGACATTGCTGGGAAACCACTAAAAGAGCCTGTCCAGGTCTGTGAGAAAAAAAATTTAACTGTTGTACAAATGAACTGATATGATTGAAATGATTAATAAAACCCATTCAAGATTAAGTGACACCAGAATGATGGGATGAGAAAAGTGTTGAGAACTAAAAGAGCATTAAACATGAAGAAGGGAATGTTTTGTTATGGACATGTATGGCTGCCAGTGGAACTGGGTCACCAGTGTTTACTGATGACTTGACTGCTGCTAGAAGAAGCAGGATGAATTCTAAAATGTACAGAGCTACACTCTCTGCTGAGATTCAACCAAATGCCGTGAAACTGATTGAAAGGTGCTTCACAGTGCAAACGGATAATGACCCAGAGCATACTGCAAAACCAACACGAGAGAGATTGTTTTGCGTGAATCCTCTAAAGCAGGGGTGGGCAACTCCAGGCCTCAAGGGCCGGTGTCCTGCAGGTTTTAGATGTGTCCTTGATCCAACACAGCTGATTCAAATGGCTAAATGACCTCCTCAACATTTCTTGCAGTTCTCCAGAGGCCTGGTAATGAACTAATCATTTGATTCAGGTGTGCTGACCCAGAGTGATATCTAAAACCTGCAGGACACCGGCCCTCAAGGCCTGGAGTTGCCCAACCCTGCTCTAAAGGAAGAGGACACAGTGTGTTGAGTGATGCAACAACATTTATTACACAGCATCCCTACATGTAGCTACCTGGTTTGGTGAAAGCGTGGGAATATACAGTAACATTGGAGTAGCACACCCTGACCCATGTGCTGCATTCACTTGCCTCTGGCTGACATTCACACAACACAGCAGGTGATTGTTACTATCAGTGAAATGTTGTGGTGGATGCTAGCCATGCAGTGTGCAGGGAGTACAGCTGAGAAGCTTAAGTGGGGTTTTTTTTTTTTTACATTTTAATCACTCAAGTGAAGTCAAATAAAGGTCTTTCAATGTGCTCAGTGTTGATTGACGTAGTGTAACGGTAATACAGAGTGTGGGGCTTGATGAATTACATATGCAGTGCCTTTCTGAGATTTATGTCAGATGCTAGAGAATCCAATTTACGCATGTCTCAGTTTCTTTTTTAATGGGTTCTTTCTTCACTTGACATCCACAGAATGATTGAAGTGAAAAAAAAAGTGGAGAGCGTGCGGTAGTCATTACCTCTCCGGTGGCATTTGTGATTAAGGAGAGTTTGGACGTTTGCTCAGCAAAACAGTTATTTGGACAAGTTCTTCTCCCAGAGATGTGGGGTCCATTAAATCTGAATCCTCCTCTTTTCAGCTTAATTCATCACTTTTTAAAGAATATAATTATGATATCTTATTCTACTCTATTATCAAGCGCACAAATACTAAATACACAATGCCTCTTCTGCGCCTTTATAATTGATATCTTTCTTTGTTGCTGTGCTTTGTCTCTTCTTTCCCTCTTCAGACACGCGGTGTCCGCTGAGACACCGGATGGCACGTGGTCATTCCTATGAAGAGCGAAGTGTGTGGAACCCAAAGTACTGTGTGGTTGCTGACTGTCAGATGCTGCTTCTGAATGAAGAGGAGGTGGTGAGAGCAGACTTTACAGTCCAGTCTCTTGTCTGTCATCTTTCTGTGTCGCTATTGTTTTTCTTCTTCTTCCTTTTTTCCCCCTCTTTACAAATGTATTTTCTTACATTAATTTGTCTCCACATAGCATTGCATCTCCAAATTTGCAAGTTTTTTTAGAATGTTCGGGCAAACCAAACATTCTAAGTGAAACCTGAAGTAACACATTTAAATTCATCTTCGTGCAGGGTCTGTAAGTAGCTGGGTGAGCTGGCTCTTTGCCTCCATTGTTTTTATTAGTGTCACGCCAGATTATGCAAGTCTCGGTAAGATTAGAGGTCCGGTTCAGCAGAGATCAGGAGTCAACACGCTAATCTAAATTGCACTGTCCACTCAGCAATAACCTGTCCTTGTGAAGCAACTTTTTGTAAGCCTGTAATCAAAGTGTCCACATACCCACAACAAAGCACATTTAATGGTTTTTAAGCTGCTTTGGTGTCTTCATCACATTCAATGCATACATCCCTAGATGTAGCAGGGATTGGACAATATACTGCCAAAAGTATTCACTCGTCTGCCTTCACACAAATAGGAACTTGAGTGACAGCCCATCGTTAATCCACAGGGTTTAATATGATGTCAGCTCACCCTTTGTAGCTAATATAGCTTCAACTTTTCTGGGAAGGCTTTCCACAAGGTTTAGGAGTGTTTATGGGAATTTTTAACCATTCTTCCAAAAGCGCACATGTGAGGACAGACACTAATGTTGTCCTTGTTGACCATGAAGGAGAGGTCAGACGTCAAATTATACATGATGTTTTAAAATTTTATAGAGTACTTTCTATATGTTGACAATACACACCACACTTGTAAGAATCATAGTTTCCCCACTTTCCGCTCCCACAAAGTTTTATCAGAATTCACTCAAAATCTTTTAAGCTATCATGTTTACAGACAGAGAGAATGACACGCACACAAATGCTACGTAAAACATAACCTCCTTGGCAGAGATAATATTGTAATATTCAAGGCCTGTGATACTATGCAGCCAGTTTAATATTAATGGTAAAAAACACTACTGTCTAATTGTTTGCTCAAAGTAAATGATTATTTACACAGAGTAACATGTTTTCAATAATTTATTATGATCAGACTGACCTTACAATGCATGGATTTGCGTGTGTGTGTGTGTGCATGTGTGTGTGTGTGTGTGTGTGTGTTTTGCAGTACCAGATTGAGCCACAGTGGGGCTCGGCTCACTTTCTGCATAAAGCAGCTATAGATGAAATGATCTGATGATTACAGTTGAGGCTGAGGCTGATTCAAGCCTGCAATGAATGGCACAAAAAAATCACATTATATAAGACCCCTTTTAAATGAATAAATACTGGAATAAATTACTCAAACCGGGACTTCTGAAAAAGTAATTGAATATACAGGATGCTCAGAACATCTCCTTTGTCCTCATAGAGCTGTCTTTTACTGCAGTGGTGTCTTAGGGATAATGTTGCCAGGCAGCTCATGTTTCAGTTTCAACAGATGCTTTGATCTAAGAGCCAGCAGCAGCAGCCTGCAACATCCCCTATCGAAGGGACTACAGGAACCTTTGCATTAACTTTTAAAATAGTGATGGCCAAAAGCACAAAAACAAGGCATGGCTATTGGATTTACCAAACCTTTTAATATAACAGTGTGGCTACCGAAACTGGGAAGAACAGCATGGCTTCAGTGTTTCTTTGTATGCAATTACCCGGCTATGACACACTGAAACAGAGCAATAATTGCAGGGAGGAGTAATTTCAATCGACCCACTGGCAGTCTTTCCTCCACAGTGCTTTTTGTTTCTCAACAACAAAAGGACAACAGCTTTTAAATGCATCCATCTAGAGAACCAGCCTTGAAAAGGTTATCTCTTAGCACGGCTGGATTTCTGTCATGTCAGCAACCCGTAACGGTGTGATGACCTGGCTTTGACAGCTAAACAAGCTCACCTCTAGTGAACAAGCAATCATAAATTCAGGGTCAAACCATTATATACACTTAATGGACATTTATGTAATGGCAACTATTTTAGTAACATTTTCTTCTGAGGTGAGGATTATACTTAGTCACAAAGTGAGTGGTTTGACTAAATAACAAGAAGACAATAGCTTAATTAATGCTCATTTAGCATGCATTCCTGTAGAGATTGCTCTTTGTATGAGTATTTTATGATGTTTATGTGCAGATGCATGTAATGATGTTGATAGATCTGGAAAGAACTGGAAAGCAAGAAAAAAAAGCAGTTCAGTCTGTTATTATTGACACTCTACACACAAATGTACTGGACTACATTTTGCACTTAGAGGAGCTGCTCTGTCATGGAAACCCAGGCTACGAAGCTCCTGGTACACTACTATTCATGCTGATGTTAATGCCAGAGAAAACTGGAACTGCAGCTGCTAAGTCAGCAGAGCATCTGGGACTTAAAAGCACTATGCTCCTGAGCATTTGCTAACCCACACTCTGTAACTTTATGGAGTTTCTGTGGTTGTTAAACATTTATACTTTGCAATAATACTGCTTACAGCTGATTGCGGAGTATCCTATTATAGTGCCACACCTAAACAGAACGACCTGTTCTTTTACAAATTTTTGTAAAAGCAGACTGCATAGTTCGATGCTTGATTTTTAGTCACCTGCGTCAATGGGACTGAGCACTTGAATTCAAAAATTAGAAGGTGTAGCCCATATAGTGTGTCTGCTAAATGTGATAGATATACAACAAGCAGGTTCTGTCCACATATTAATTACTTTTCATAGCATTCATCAACATTGTTTCAGGCCTCTGTTTTTCAACATTGATATGGTGGTTTGTTCAGGCTGTGGATGTCCTATTTGTCTTTTGGCCACTATGGTGGCCCTGAAAGGTCAAACATGCTGCAACTTAAGAAAACAACAGCAAATAGAAAAAAATGTAAATGCTACAAAAGCAAAAAATAAATAAATACAAAAGACGTTGAATAAAACAAAATCTCATAAAACACCACGCAAGTGTATTTGGGGAAAAGATAATGTGGAATGATAACTATGGAGGTGACAGAAATAAAAATGTGCAAATGATTGCACAGAGAGAGAAAGGTACATGTTTGCTATTAGCCGTTTAATATTAGCTTGTCACTTTAGCAGCTCTACTGTCACGTTGTTGTCACCCCACAAACACTTCACCTGTGTTTTGTAAGTTTTTGGTATTTTTTATGAGCCTTTGCTCTGTTTTGTGTGTGTGTGTGTGTGTGTGTGTGTGTGTGTGTGTGTGTGTGTGTGTGTGTGTGTGTTGCGTGCTTTTTATTCTTTGTTGCATTCAGTTAGCTTTAGCCAAGCATTATGCTACTAAAAACTATCCGGTTGTTCAGTGATGACGCGACGAATCACTTTTTATTTTTTTTCTTTTTTTTTTTTTTTTTTTTTTCCTTGCCTGTCCCGTTCTTGCTCTCTTTGCCATCAGAATTGATTGTCTAAAGGCAAAGAAAGATGCCCAACGGATTTACTTTACCAAATTGACCATCCCAGCCTTGCCGTAATGGTCCATTTGATTCACCTTTTATTGTTTATTTTATTTTCACTTACTGAATACGGGACAGACTTGACTGGGGGAAAGAAGGGGAGAAAGAAAGAGGGAAAGAGAAACAGCTGAGAAGAGGGACGGGGGAGAAGGGCAAAAGACAAAAACCAACAAACGGGCAGAGGAAAAAAAATGCATATATCAATCACCTGGATCACCTGCTGAGAAAGAAAAAAGAAAGCAAGCAGAAGAGAACAAGAGTAATAGAATAAACAACATCACAATGATATATGTGAATATGACAGTAAATACTAAATGTTAAACATTATTGTGCAGCACATAAGATCAACAGAACACAGTGTGCTTTGAGGTAGGAGCCAAAAAGGGTGTAGTTTGTGGGTGTGATCACCCGTGTGTACACCTGTGAGCATGGACGCGCTTGTTTTTTTTTTTTTTTAAAAGGTTCCTTCATGTAATAATCTGCTAGAGGGTGTGGGGGGGCCACAGCCCCGTCCTCCAGGGCGTGAGGCAGGTGTGGAGGAGATCAAAACTCCAGACATCCAGAGGCCCCCAGAACACAAGAGACCAAGGAAGACCAACAGAGGGGCAGCTGCGCCACTGTCCCGGAAAGAGCTGAGGAGAGTCCCAGATGAGGGCTCACTCAGCAGCCGCGGAGCAGAAGCCAGGGGGAGTTGCAGTGACGCGCCCGTGAGCTCCGCCGGCAGCCAGCTGCGCCTGAGTGACCGAGCCCCAGGCCGAGAGGCCGGGGGCACCCCACCTCCGAAGTGGCCCGAGCGAGCCCCAGGCTCCAGGCCCCGATAAGCGGCCGCCAAGGAGTGAGCCGGTGTGTACCTGGACGCCCATCCCCGGACACAAAGAACCACCAACGCACCGATGTCTGAGGGGGTCCGCCACTGGCAGGGGAAGTGGTGGTAGGGGGAGATAGGCCTCCAAACCTTGGAGGGCCTGAGATGTCCCCAGAGAGGTGGCGCCTGACACCCAACCTGACATATAGACACAGACATACAGGCACACACAGACACAAACATCCATTCCCACCCTCATGCTCTCATATGCACTTACTCCACACTCAACCAACGTGGAGACAGACATAAAGAGACGCTGTACACACGATCACACTCCCCAAGCGTACTCTACAAACCGGGTCTAGGTGCCCCCGCCCCTGGAGGGGGGAACTGCACCCAGACCCAGGTGGTGTTTCCCTTTTCCCTGCGGTGGGGGGAGGCAGACCGCCCCGACTCCGCAGCAGCAGGAAGGCTCCACACTCCAGACCGCAGTCGGACGGCCAACTCCTCCTCCTAGCCCCCCCGCTCCAGCAGGTCGCAGAGAACGGGGGTGAGAGAAGACTCCAAACCTCCCTCCACCCGCTCATTGTAATGTTGATGCATGTGTGTTCTAAGGTGCATTTAAAACCCAGGAGGGCATGGAGCTACCTGCCAGAGAGCAGCAGGTAAGCGCATGGTCCCTCCTGCTAGCCCTCAATGTCTACGTGTATTTAAAATTGAGAGGTGGGCAACGATGCCAGGGGTGGGGTGTACACCCTGATGGTACTTTGGACTCCGTGTATCGTGCCCACCCCCCAAGATCCTATATGTATGTGTAATGAGAGTGTGAGTAATGTGAATGTCTAAGTTGTGGGATAAAATTGAGGCAGAGGCAGCCAGAAGGAGACAGAGGGGGGGGGTAGCCTCCTCTGCACCCTGGTGACATACCCCTACTCCAAGGCCCTGCATGTGTGGGTGGTTGTGGTGGAGCGGGAAGAGGGAGGCAGCTGGAGATGGGGAGGGAAGGAAGGGAGGGGCAAGTGACCCCTCCCTGGGGCCAGCTCCCCCGCTGACCCCAGTAGGCACCCCCATACTCCGCGACCCGCCAGGGAAAGGGGGCCCAGGCCCATCCAGACCGGGCCCAGTGCAGCAGCGCCGCCCGGCCCCACAGAGCCCGGGACAGTCCACCCAACCCCACCACAGAGAAAACTGCACCCACCCCACCATCCACTCATCTTCCAGACTACATAAGACAATAAACACCCAGGCTGAGATCTTCCTCCACCTCTCCTGTATCTCCCCCTCCTGCAGAGGGAGCTCCTGGGGAGAGGAAAGCTCATGCAAGATGTGACAATCTCCCCCACCAGTTGAAGAGCCCCCCAGGTGGCTCGATGCACCGGCGGCACCCTGCTCCAGGGCTGGGCCCCCATGCACCCACCCGCCCACAACCCCGGCAACACACCAACCAGGACCCAAGCCCCCGAGGCCCGGTCCGGGTCCCAGCCCAGAGACGGAGCGCCCCCAGAACCTCACGCCCATCCCGGACCCACCCAGGGCCAGCCAGGCTACCAGGTCAGTAACCCACGTCCGTCAGCACAGACCCTCCCCTAGCCCCGCTGCACGCAGCCGCGAGGAAACAGTCACCGGAGAGCCAACAGAGCCCCTAACCGGACATGACCGCTACCCCGGGTTGAGCCCCCCAAGGAAGATGCCTCCGGGGAACCCCCCGACGCCCTAAGCCTGTCCCTACCCCCACACCAATCACAACAGTGAAGGCGGGACCAAACTATGACCCCCCACCCCCACTAGGTGATGGAGCTGATCAAAGGAGCCCAGAGCAATTGATCTGATGTGGTGGCAGAGGCTGTATCAAGACTAATGTAATCTAATAGATAATTTCTATATTGGTTAGAATTAAGATTATTTTTATTTTTCCAGTTCATGAGGACTGTTTTCTTGGCTATGCATAGGGCAGTGAAAACCATATGGGCGATATTCTTTTCTGAAGTGACATTATCTAAGCTGCCCAACAAACACACTAAGGGGGAAGTTGGAATGTTACATTTCAGACACTTCGATAAGTCTTCACATATCTCGCGCCAAAACTTCTGAACTGGTGGGCAGAACCAAAGAGCGTGGATATAATTGTCCGGTGAATTGGTTTGGCAGTGTGAGCAGTTGTTGGTGGACGTAAAGCCCATCTTGAACATCCGATGACCTGTATAGTGTACTCTATGTAATATTTTGTATTGAATTAATTGAAGACTGGGATTTCTAATTAGATGAAAGGTTTTTAAGCAAATCTGAGACCAGAAGTTTAGGTCTAAGTTAACTGATAAATCCGCTTCCCATTTTGCAATAGGAAGTGATATTGATTCATCTGTTTTAGAAAGCATTCTGTATATTTTGGATAGTAATTTGGGGGGTTTAAGAGTAAGAAATTGAACCACACTTGGTGGTGTTTGTAGTTCAACTTGACCCGGTTTAAATTTCTTTTTTACTATGGATTTAATTTGTTGATATTCTAAAAATCTTTTCTTGTTGATCCCATATTGTGTAACTAGTCCGTCAAATGAAATAAATTCTGTTCCTTCTAGTATATGTTCTAAATATTTGATTCCTTTACCACTCCAATCTGAAAAGTTTATCATATTATTGTTTTGTAATATGTCAGGGTTGTTCCAGATAGGTGTACGTTTGCATGGGATTAATGAAGACGCCGTCAATTTTAGAAACTCCCACCATGCTGTCAGAGAAGAGCTGATGTTGATGCTTTTAAAGCATTCATGTCGTTGGATGTTTGAGCTGATAAATGGTAGGTCTGAGATCTCTAGATTATTGCAGAGTGCTTGTTCTACATCTAGCCAAGGTTCATCTAAGAGGGTGTGTTTTAGCCATCCTGAGATAAACTGAAGCCTGTTGGCTAAGAAGTAGTGCTGAAAGTTAGGCAGTTCTAGTCCTCCTTTATCCTTGGTCTTTTGTAGTGTTTTTAAGCTTATACGTGGGGGTTTATTTTTCCAAAGGAATTTGGACATACATGAATCTAGAGATCTGAACCAATCTTGTGGCGGTTTAGTTGGGATCATTGAGAATAAATAATTTATTTTTGGTAAGACCATCATTTTTATAGCGGCAACCCTTCCCATGAGTGATATGGGTAGACATTTCCATCTAGCCAGATATCTACAACTATATATATCACTAATCATCGCCACCTTCCTTAGATCGATCATCTAGTCATATTCTGTTAAAAGTAGGAGAATTGCGTTTGTTCAATTTATGTTAGACTGCTGCCAGCTTGGGGAGAAACATTAATACTATAATTCTCATTTAACTTATACCATATTTCCGCGATCTAGCAGTGGCGCTGATATGAAGAGGAATGTGATGGGGGGACGCAATTTAATCGGGTAGGAGACTGTTAAGAAGTTTTGACCAGTTAATTGAGTGAGGAGAGCTTTCGCAAGAGTTTTATGCAAAGTTCAATCACACATGAGATAATTGGGGTTTTGTTGATATTCTTGCGAACGAAGAGTAAACACATCATCTGCATATATATGTGCTGATTTTTTTATTTGTTATTGCCATCGTTTTCCGCACTTTTATGCCGCTTAAATTACTAGATAAGGCTGTCCTTACACTGGGCTGCTGCTAGTGCCGTAGTTAAATTAAAAAATTTGGAGATATAGGGTAATAGGGGGACGCAAGTGGGCATTCCTTCGCTCTCTGGTTTGCGCAAGAGACAAGAAGATGAGGATGTCTGGATCATATCTCTGTCTCTAACACAAGCTGTGGGGTAAGAATTAATATAATATAAGTTTTACCGCCAGTTTTATGAAAGAGAGATCCAAAACCAAACATTTTTGGTGCATAAAGCTTGGCAAATAGAAATTATCCAAGGTATAACTCAAGGATTGTAGGAGGGCATAAGATACTGCCTGAAACCTTTCTATGTCATTTACTTTCTTAGCAATGACGTGCTGAAAGAGTTAACTCTGTCTAATGCTTTTTCTGCGTCTAAAGAGAATATTGTAGTTTCTAGGTTTTTACTGTATGAGTAGTCTATCAAATTAAGTAATCTACGTGTATTTGTTGATGAGTGCCTACCTTTTATGAAACCAGTTTGGTCAGGATGAATTAAGAGGGGGGTTATTTTCTCCAGTCTCTTTGAGAGAGCTTTGCAGATTATTTTAAGGTCTACATTTATAAGGGATATTGGACGATAGCTTGAGGGATATACAGGGTCTTTGCGCGACGAATCCTACTTCCGGGTCTAAAGTAGTCTGCGTTTAATATGGCTTTTGTGTTGTTAACATGTTTAATGTTATGTATTTTCTTCTATTTGATCTCAAAAAGCTCCTAAAACAGTCAGTGATCACTGTTGACCTCCCTCGGCTTTTATTACCGCTAATCATTTATTTAAGCTCAGTTTTTAAAACCTTAGGATGTAACTACAGCCCAGCCCATGCAGCAGTATATGAATGACTAACCTCGTATTGTGGATGGATTATCTCAGTTGTTCTCCTGGCTGAAGTTTGGTCCTTTTACAGCATCCTGCCATGCGATTACATTTGTTTCTGACCACCGAGAACACTCACGTTAACTTTTATCGAGTGGAAAAAAAGTTAGCTTGTTTATATTATGCTAACATAGCTGTGTCGCTAGCGGTCACGTAGCACATCATTATATACCAGCTAGCCCAACTTCAGTAACCCTACAAACGTCACTGCTGTTTAGTTTTCTGTCTTCATTTATGCTGGAAGTGATAACAGAGCTGTACGTTTTAATTTGTTTCCAAAACCCCGCAGTCAGGACATGCTATATTGTATTTAGATAGAAGCTAGCGAGCTAACTCCCTGCTAACTTCTAACTCCGTTAAATGTCATAAATTCCGTTTTCATGGATGCCTGGATGTTAAACTCAATTGTTACACCTGGTAGAGCAGAACGCTGATCATTTTATTAAAGATGAAAGACTTTAGACAGTTTTTCAACTCTCAGTAATGCCATAGTGATCGTTTGATATATGGACCTGCAGCGGAGTTTAGACCCAGACACGGCTAGTGACGTCAGACTGAACAACCGGATTGTTAGCAAATCAACATCAGCATTGTAAATTTGGCTAAAAGCTAAATCTAACTTGATAATGTATTCAATATATTATCAGTTGAAATACTTAACATTTTTATATTTTATATGAACAAAAGAAGCACTGCATGATGTTCTTTGGGCATACAGGGTTACATATACGTTCAGCTCAGACCAGCATGGTCCAGCATGGTATTTAGCTGGTCAGGCCTACAATCGTGATGTGTGCCCTGATACTGAAGCTCAGAGGTGAGCAAGTGGAAAAACAAAGCAATTCAAATTGAAGGAGTGAAAAAAAACTATCCAGTTTCTTCATTCTCCGTGTTCAAAAATAAAAAGTGACATAAGAAGATTAGAAGAAAACATGACTTCAACCTCAGTAAAAGGTTTACAGCTCCATTTATTGTGGGCTTGCCTTTTTTTTAAAGTAAATTAAGTCTTAAGCTGTAATTGTGCTGTATAATTTTTCTGTGTTCATCCTTTAGCTTTGCTACCAAAGTGGAAAAAAAATGTGGAAGTGAAAAGAAAAAAAGTAATCAATGCGTAGAAGTACAGCGAGACTCAGTCTTTGAACAAAAGTTTTGATTGCTTTCTTTGCTGTGATGATGTTTGCTGTAGGGCTTTTGGTAAACGCTCGCTTTTCTTTATTGTTTTTGTTTCTGACTTTTCGTTTCATCTTTTGTCGTATTCTGTTTTTCTGTCTTGTTCGGTTCACTTAATCTCTGCTTTCATCAGTCCTGTCTTTTTACGCCTGTTCCTCTTCCTTATTTGTGCGTTGCAAACCGTTAAGAGAAAGATGTGAAAAACATAGCGTGACGACAGCCGATCCTCCCGTAATCCATGCAAGTCCTTTGTGATTTGTAAAGCCAATTTGTTTCTTCCTTAACACATGACAAATTAGAAACAAACAGCAGGCAAAAAGAGGCAAAGCTGAGTGGATACCAGTCTTAAATTTGTCAGGCGTTTAAAATTTTTGAGGGCTGCACTGCGAACTGTAGGTGATAAAACTGAAATGAAGATGTGATATCTGAAGGTTTTCTACAGTCTATACTATCCAAGCTTGTTGTGAAGCCTTCCTTGGGTCTATAGAGCACACTGTGGTCCACTCAGTCATTACACTAAATCTACACAATGATTGCACCGTGCTCATAAAGAGATGGGCACGGTCAGTAATAGTACAGCTGTGATGCTTTCCATTTCTCTCCATTTCACAGGAATTGCACCCAGTGTGGTCTTCTGCAGCAGAAGCGTATTCAGAGATGCTCTTCTGCATACCTTTGTTGTAGAGAGTGGTTATTTGAGTTAACTGTTGCCATTCTATCAGCTTGAAACAGTCTTGCCATTCTCCTCTGGCACCAACACGACATTTCCAGCCAGAGAACTGCTGCTTACTGGACATTTAGTCTTTTCTGGACTATTCCCTATGAACTCTAGAGATGGTTGTGTGGGAAAATACCAGCAGATAAGCAGTTTGTCAAATACTCAGACCAGCCTTCACGCCACATTCAGTCACTTTTCTTCCTCATTCTGATCATCAGTTTAAACTTCAGCAGGTTGCCTTGACCGTGTCTACATACCTAAATCCACAGAGTTGCTGCCTAAATGCATGTAACTGGTCAATTAGACATTTGCATTACCAAGCGATCAAACAGGTGTACCTATAGGAGTGGCTGTGAGTGTATAATTCTAAGCTGCACAGTACTGCCCATAAAAGGGGTTCTCAATTAATAACAATGAGAACTTTTATACTGGTATAAAAAATAGTTTTAAAAAAAGCCCAAGACACAAATTCAACAAGTTAGCATGGTTTTGTCAGGGGGGGAGGGGGGTTACGGCTGTAACCAAATCAGTGCTCGCAGTGCTTTATTAGCATTTCTTACACTGATTTCCCTGTTTAATCAGGTGACCTTTTATGCTTCTGTGCCATTACTAGCCATTAGCTACGAGATCTGTAATTGAATTTACTCAATTGACTGGGGGGAAAAAATACCTCAATTGGGAGAGTGCGTTTCAGGTTAAGACCTTAGTAGAGCAAAGGAAGCACAGGTTATGTAAAATCTCATCTCTAGTCTTTCAATATTTTAGGCATCCGAATGCAGAGTACGCTTACTCTTCAGATAAATTATTACACTGTCACTGAGCTTGAAATATTAATAGCTTGATGAGAGGGTGATTAAGATGATTTAAATAATTGATTATCACAACAAAGCCGCAGATTTTACTCCAGTCGCTGCTTAAAACCGGTGTTCTAGAATCTGCAGTACTGTAGCACAAGTAAGACTGCAGACTGTGTCAGAGAAACGTGCTTCAAGTTACAGCCAATATTGCAAAGTCATTATTGCCACCAGACACTATCACTGATGCTGTCAGTTCGAGCTGTCCTTAAAACTCGAGTCCCACGAGGCAAAGAGAGGGAGAGACTCAGAGAGGAACTCGGAGAGAGAAAGAGAGATAAACAGATGGACATGAAACACGGGAACAGAAAAGCAGACAGACAGGGTGCTGCATTGAGTTGAGAGGTGTGAGGATGTTCGATAAGCCATTATCACTCCACTTCGAGGACAACAGGTCCTTTCTGTCTCTCTTGTTTTCTTTTTCTTCCCACAGCTCACCACTTTTCTCACCGCAACCATTCTTTTCTTCCTTTGTCTGACTAATTGTTTGGAGCCAAACATTTGGTATGCAAGCAGTCGAATGATATGATCAGACACTGACTGATGTGCCACTAATGCCTGCTCTGTTTTAGTCAATGACTGCTAATTTATCAGGACTGCTACAGCTATTGTGTGCTGATGACTTAGCACGACATTAAAGATGGTGACCAGAATATCCACAACAACAGATAAGAGACTCAGTGACGCCTGTCTGTGTAATTCATTAGTTTTTTGGTTTTGTTTTTTAACACCACCATTTATTTAACCATTCTTCTGTGTTATCTACTTTGCGCTTTTTATTTTATTGATTTTTTTTCACTTGAATTTATTGAGGATTGTATCTGTCTTGAATTATTTGCTCTGCCTCTGTGTCCCCTTGAATCACTCTTATTCTCAGCTAGATGCATTTCTTGTTTTTGCAGCAGAGGCGCTCTGCGTCATCCAGGGGACATCTCCTGCGTCGCACCATCAGCGTCCCGGTGGAAACACAGTTTCCAGAATTCCACAGCCAGCTGTCCACCGAAAGCGGTGAGTTGCCCGAGGATACACACATATGCTTTCATAAACATGCACTTATTAGTAATACTCCTGTTGCTTTCTAAAAGGCATTCACTTAAAGTAGAGTGATTGATAATTCTGTTAATATGTTAAGAATAGAGACTTTTGATGAGGTTTTTTTTATTTAGATTCAGTCCTCTGTCTCCAAAGCTGCAGAATTTTGGTGCTCAACTTATCTTGAGAAGTGCTTTCTTTGTGATATAAACAGTCGCATAACTAAATGAGGCAACTGGGTCTTGTGCTGCTTACATGCCTGGGTGAGACTTAGAAAATTCTTTTCTTCCACTGTATATCCACTAGATGGAGAGCTTGCTGCTTTGTAGCACTTCTCTGCACTTGTGCCGTCTCATGTTAACGGCTAAGAGAGATAGGGAAAAATTCTTTCCAAGTGCTGCAGTTACACTGGACTTTTTCCTCTTGCTTTTATGACAATGTGATAATAGTGTCTTGAATTCTTTTTTAAAGGTACATGTGTAGACAGTTGTGTCACTGAAAGCTGTCAGAGTCTGTGGTTGTGTTGCGATCAGTCCAAATGAGACGCCACTACCAGCTTTCCAACCGATGCTGTGCCGGTGTGGAGCCAGCTCTGCTATGGTGCTTTTGGATGATAAGCTCCGACTCCATGATTGCTGCACATGCTTTATGCTCAAGTTTTTAGTCTGTTTTAGTTTTAGGGAAAGATTTAGAGATGTGTATTTTTACAAGTATTTACAACGACATCACAGTTACAAGATTGTGAGCAAGGGATGAGACCTCAAGAGACTGTTGCATATGCATTTTTGAGAGTTCCCTTCTTGAAGGTGAACTGATTTTATTATTTATTTCTTTATTACACTTATTACTGAAATACATGTTTTAAAACAAACTTTTAAAAGAACATTTGCGGATTGCACTCACACGCTGGTGCACCCTGTTTAGTAAATCTGGCTAGAGTTTAAGGCTTGGTTGATTTGGAGTGGAATTTGCAGCTTTCACCAACCATCACCATTAGAGGGCGCCATTTAGCTCATTTTAACATCTAACTCTACTTTCCCAGACTAAGTCAGTTATACATGGGCAAGGGTGGGCTGCAGATGAGTCAACATGTTGTCATTTTAGTAGTGAGTGGCTCTGGTTTACTTGTTTTATCAGCTTTTATGGATTTGTTTGGAAATTTGCCAATATCTCCACTTGGCTGATAGGAAACCTGCAACTGTTTGCATGTAGTAACTGTGCTCTCACATGTGTGTCGTGTTGTTCGAGTAGTATTGCTCACATTCTTTACTTTTTATAGTGGGACTGCATCAAATGTACACCCTAAACACCTGAAACTTGTCTCCGTATCTATTGCGGACCTTTGTTTTTCCTCTGAAGAGATTATTCTATTTACATTACATTTTGTTTTGGTGAATATTACCTTGTTTATTTCCATCTTCTTCTTTTTTTTACCGCAGCTACTATGAGAGCACTGTTTCTTTCAGCATGCACTTGCTTTTATTTGTAGCAGCATTTCTTCTAAGCACTGAGTCACAAACAAAAATCTAGGTAGTTTTTTTTGCCGTGAGGTTTTTGAGAGAGTCTATTTCTATGTTTGTGAGTGAGTGTGTATTTCTGCTTATTTGGAATAAATGTGGCTGCTGTCTGTCAGCTTGTGAGCTGATACATATAGCTGGTACATATAGATTGAACCCAATTAGTGTGCTAAATATAAGCTTATGCTTATTTTTGTTAGGGGTCATAGAAACGACTGCACTGTTAAACCATCACTAGTGGAAACAACTTTAAAAAAGTACAAAAAAAAGCATGAATTACAAATGTTTTCATTTATTTTGTATTCTCAGCTAAAATGTCTTAAATATTTGACATTTTTCTTCCTTCTTGCATTCTGTTATTGACTCATATCGTTTACTTTACCGCCGAAGTAAGGCCGCATTATTGTTATGTTAGAATATTGAGAGCTAGATAATGTGACAAGCAGAAAGGTCTTTCTGTCTGTCTGTCTCAGTGTTACGGCCACATTCATTCTAAATGAGCTGACAACCCAGAATGCCATACACATATAATATTTTCTTCTGCAACATGTGTTTCCCATTTTTTTTGCCATCCATTCCGATTGATTCGAGCGATGACATGAAAATGGGAAATCAGCAGAAGACACTTGATTACACGGCATCTCTGTGATTAGGTTGATTTTGTTTGGGAAGAGATGGAGGCTAAACGAATAAATAGTCTGTCGACTTCTCCCATAATTACAGGGTACCTTTGCAACTTTGCCAGTGACAATCACAAACATTTTCCATGATGATTATGTAACACAGTTTCAGAACTGCTGATTCGCATTTCCATAGTCACCATAATCTATTCTGAGTGTTAGGTAGAATACATTACAATACATTAATACTATATTAATGCAGCAGTTATTATATCAGAAGTTAAAATGTAGCCTCATTCTTTATAGTCTTCTTTTACCTTGAGTATGTAGGCAAATTCATCTTGTTATTCTTTAATAGAATTGCCATAATACACACAATTTGACTGTAAAGATAACTTGATACAGTTGGATCTATCCATTTTGAATGCAGACTGGAGCCTATCCTCGCTGTCACAGAGGCCAGTTACACCTTACACAATTATTCACACCTATAGTCAATTTAGAGTCATCAGTTAACCTAACATGCATGTGTTTGGATTGTACAGCAGAGAGCTTAAGCAGGCATGACTTGCAAACTCCACACAGAAAGTGAGCAGTTTCCAACTGTGAGCACAAACCACAACACCATGCTAGCTGAAACAATGTCATAGCCAATATTTTTTTTGTTTATATGCTGTCAAGTGTTTTGTAGTTTTTACATATTTGATTTAAGTTTAAGTGATTCCTCTGATGATTAGTGGATATCACTTATAAGACTTATTATAAAGCCTTTAATAAGACTCCAGATGCTCTTTCTAGCAGTAGAAATAGTTATGTACATGTCATTACCAGTACTGACTTAATATACAATAAAGTTATTATTGCATGTTGTTGATCTGCGTACATGTGAGCGCCTGACTTTTTGTAGCTTGCGAGTTAATATTAAGAGTGTAAACTAGGGGTATCCAACTCCAGGCCTCAAGGGTATCAAGATGTGTCCTTAAAAGGCTAAATGACCTCCTCAACATGTCTTGAGGTTGTCCAGAGGCCTGGTAATGAACTAATCATTTGATTCAGGTGTGTTGACCCAGGGTGCTATCTAAAACCTGCAGGACACCGGTCCTTGAGGCCTGGAGTTGGACACCCCTGGTGTAAGTGTATAATTTAAATATAGATTGGTAATGGCGTGGCATTAATACGTTAGCCAAAACATTTACACCAAAATAAATGACTAGCATTGTCCTCCTTTTCTTGTCATAATCTTGTTTGACTAGATTTAGAGCATAGATGTGATTACTATATTCGGCCACGCTCAACTAATCTATTGCTCTTGAAAATCCATTAGCTACCAGGGCCACTTGTCTTTTGGCCAGCATCTTTTCCAAGTCGGACATGTGCCCTGTCATCTGCAGGGCTATGTAGCATTTGTGTGTCTACTTTGTCAACAAGCCCTCTTGCAACTAGCAAGAGGTAGCATGTTTGCAACCATGCCAATCATTTTGTTACTATAAAAGTTGAAATGAACAGTGATAACCTCTCTTCCCTGAAGTAGAGGCATGAGAGCATATAGTATCCGTGTCCATGATATCCTATATGGTATGTTGTATGTCTTAATTGAGTGAAAGGGAACAGATATACACAATGTGTCATTATGTCTGCTCTTATTAAAAAAATGCCATTATTAGATTATTAATACTAATGAAACACAGCATAGTATTAAAAATAAATCCATCGAAAGGCTACCATGAGGTACTCCTGAGCAAAGTACCGTCCCTACACACTGCTCCCTGGGCGCTGAATTGGTGCCTGCCCACTGCTTCTCTGAGTGGTTAAATGCAGAGAGTAATTGTACTGGCAATCAACTGCAATTTACATTTTAGATCGACAGCATAATTTTCATAACCCATTAAATGGCTACTACTGCAAAACCGATCTAAGTCTTTCAATCTAAGTCCAACGAGTCATGATAAAAAAAAACTTATGTTACCTTATCGAGTGCAGATTTGCAGCAGAAACATGATGGTCTCCAAAACTAAGTGAAAACTAATAGTAAATGACTCTTGTTCACTGGTACAGGAGCAAAAAGAAAAAATAACCTAAACTGACACAAGGGTTTCTAAATGTATTCCTAAAGCAAGTAGTAATACAGGGAGTGCAGAATTATTAGGCAAGTTGTATTTTTGAGGAATAATTTTATTATTGAACAACAACCATGTT
>NW_024582384.1:2843354-2861667 GCF_018398535.1 Haplochromis burtoni
TGATATAGGGTGTTGATGTCATTAGACCACACCCCTTCTCATTACAGAGATGCACATCACCTAATATGCTTAATTGGTAGTAGGCTTTCGAGCTTGGAGTAAGACAACATGCATGAAGAGGATGGTGTGGACAAAATACTCATTTGCCTAATAATTCTGCACTCCCTGTATGTGCTTTAATCAGTGTGTAACCTTTAAAGCTGGATTTTGTGTGTGTGTGTGTGTGTGTGTGTGTGTGTGTGTGTGTGTGTGTGTGTGTGTGTGCGCGCGCGTGTGCGTGTGCGTGTTTTGCACCTGTAGCATTTTCTAATCTTGATCCACATCACAACACTACAAACACTGTCACCGTCTATTTTTTGCTAAATTATTCATTGGCATAGGTCCCTACCTCTCTTGTCCTTGTGTGACACGAGCTCTAAACAAGCAGTGTGATGAATAAAAACTTCACTTTGATGAATAGGAATCTAACACAAATCAGAGAGCGGTCTCATCTCATCCTCAGACTGAATAGCGAGTGGCTGCCGCCTCTATTCTTTTGAACTCGTCGAGTTTTCTGCACAAACACCCATAAGAGCGAGAGCCTTCTTATGCTCCCACCAGAACAACTGAGCTTAATTTCATAGAGGTGAAAGTTTTAGCCTCAGAAGAGTTCTCAACTTTTGGTTCTTGGGCACATGCTGCCCTATTTTCCTCCTTTTTTCTTGCTGTAAGCTGTAACATTTAGATAGGATTAAGTAGAACCACATAACTGACCAAAGGCTGCTGAATGATTTATACAAGCCTTACAGCCCAAATACTGAATCATATGTGTTCTAAGTCCCTCAAGTCATTTTTCTTCACAGAGTGTCTAATTACAATTAGCTACTATTAACTAAAAGTGACAGTGTTCTTCACATTGTGCCACTTGACATTGGGCTGATTGGTATTTGATTATTTTGCCTTAAAATAAAAACCATCTGAAATATTGTGGAGATATAGCTCATCTTATTTTAGATCAGCTATATCTTTCTATATATTTTCTTAACCCATAGCTATATAAACTAGATAAACTCAAGTGCTGTATGTATAGAGATTAATGGCTCCATTTGGTTGAATTACTATGCTGAAAGGATTGAACAGAAACGATTGCAGTGTAGGTGCTGACTCATCCTGTTGCTGTACACTAACCTATTTCTGCAATAGAAATAGGTTCATGTACACTCAACGGCCACTTTGTACATCTGTTCATCTGCTTTGAAATGCAAATATAAAACCAGCCAATTGCATGCCAGCAACTCAGTGCATTTAGGCATGTAGACATGGTCAACACAAACTGCTGAATTGCAACTCGAGCATCATAATGAAAAATAAGGTGATTTAAGTGACTTTGAATCTGCCACGCTTGTTGGTGCCTGACGGGCTGGTCTGAGTATTTCAGAAACTGATGATCTACTGAAAGCATAGCTAGTGTGTGCAGAGAATGGTCCGGAAAAGAGAAAATATCCAGTGAGCACAGAATTTGCCTTGTTGATTCCAGAGGTCAGCTGACAGTTGCCAAACTGGTTCAACCTGAAAGGAAGACAACAGTAACCCAAATAACTACTCATTACAACCACAACCCTCACCCACCTCAAATTTCTTTATGTTTTTTTTGTTTTTTTTTTGGATCAAGACTTTCTTGTAATTTCTTTTTAAAGTGGTCTTGACCAATCAGCCTGTCTTAAGTGTACCCCGCCTCTCACTCTATGGTAGCTGGGTTATGCTCCATACACCCCCGTGACCCTGAATTGGATTAACAGAAGAGGTTGGATGGACAGATGGATGGATGATTCTCAAACAGCTGTTGTTTGTGCAAAAATATGGCATATCTCAGCATGGTGTGCAGTGAGTTCTTAAAAAATTGAAGAAGCTGGACAACTAGAGGGCAAGAGAGGAAGTGGCAGACTTAAAAATCTATCTACAGGAGATGAACAGCATCTGAAAGTCCTTAAGAACTAGGACAAATCCAGCAAAGACGTGACACCGAACATGAGAGAGGTGGCTCAAGTGCGATATGTGTAGATCATTAAGAAAAATCATTATGATGATGCAAAGTAGATTTAATCAAGCTAAACAGAACAGCAATATGATTAAATATGTAAAACGGTGAAAACTGAATTTGGTTCCTATTCAAATAAAATACACTTGCCAAGTTGAGGTTGTAATATTAAATATATAAGGAGTTTTACAAATGCAAAATTCCAACTTTAGGTTGAAAAACCCCTAATGAGAAAACATCTTTAAAACCACTGATCATACAAACATTTTTATAATTTTACTGTCATGTGTGGAAAGAAGGAGATTGGTAGTTATGTAGAGGCAATAATATTACACATAGTTCTGACACTTCTTGATTTTATTGGAATTTGAATGTTTGTAGGTCTTAAAGAAACGTTTAAAAACATTCAGTATGACTTTTTTAAATGGTGCAGGAACTCTGAACTTAAATGTGCTGTTTTGCGCCCACTCATAACTCCACAGTTATAAGCAAGTACTTTTTTCCAAAACTGATATTACAAACTTCTTGTTACTTTTTTAATGATGAGAGAAAATACATATAAAGTGTAATATTGATCAAAGTGGAAACACTACCAACACTCCCTCCACCCGTATCTCTCTCTCTCTCTCCGTGTGGAAACTGCTTCTTTCTCTCCTCCCTCCCATTCTGTGCTCTCTCTCTCTTTCTCTCTCTGCCTGCTCTCCAGAGAGGTTGCTCAGTCAGACAGATGTAACACAGCGGTGGAAGCCTGAGCTGAGCTGGCAGGCTGCAGGGGCCAGACCAGCGGCAGCAGCTCCGAATTGGGGGGGGAACGGCAGAGCAGAGACGGCACTGGCAGAGGAGATAAAACAGGACTTGCAGTTGTAGTTCCAGCGGTTGCAGCGGAGTTATCGAGTAAACTTTGCCTCAGGATATGGGTGTGTTGATCCGAGCGCTCATCGCTCTGTGAATTTAACATGGACACTGACACCAGCAATCTTCCAGAGGCACAGGATGGTAAGTGGGAGGAAAAAAGATGAGAAATGATGGAAGTGATACTTTAAGTGGAAAAAAGAAAGAAAGTTGAGGCACGTATGTAAAAGAGAGTTCGGTCACTTGCTTTTCCTGTCAGCTTTCTGTTATGACTAGGCTTTTCGCTTGGCTCTTGAGCTGTTGACTAGGGCCTCAGTGGTCAGTGATGAATAGGACTCCAGTCTATTCTTCTGAGTGAGGGGGTTAAGGGGTGAAGGGCGTTACATAGCAATGTGATGAAATGGGCTGCCTGCTAAAGACGCTACTTGTCTCAGCAGGATTTGCTTTTGGCTTTGTTGTATGTGAGCAAGTTCAAACCTCTGTGCTGTGCTGATTCTCTCTGGGATTTGCCTTCAGTTGTTGACTGCGTTTTGGTATGAGCTTCATGCAGCCGGAAGCTCTCTTCTCGGTCTTTGAATAGAATAATTAAACATGGAATATGTGAGGTCCGTGGGTGGACCAGTTAATTTTTTTGGTGTTTTTTTTTTTATCTCAAATGCACCGAGATATTTCAATCTGAATATTTGAAGGCTGTATAGTGGTTGTACCATGTGGGTGTTTGTGTTAAAAACACAGAGCAGTAGGAACAAATGAAAGCAGGAGACAGAGGGAAAGAGAAGGGGGGGCAGAAAGAGAAAGAGTTATGTACACAAATAAATCCAGGGGGATCGAAACGGCACTGTAGGCCACTCTTTCTCTCTCTTCCCCCTCATTTTCCACTGCCTTTTCTTTTCTTCCACCACTCCAAAATGTTAGAGCCTAAACTAGATAGTTAAAAAGAAAAGGGAGAAGGAAAAAAATTGGTGTGTTATTAACTGGGCCAGAAAAAACGATGTTTTGTCTTCATGACCAACGGGGAAGGACTCTGCTGTGCTGCTGATGAAGAATGCGGTTAACAGAATGAGTCAACAGAGAGCATATTTCCAAGAGACCATAGTTTCCCTTTGCCAGCATCTAAGCCACATTGCTTTATGCACTGGGCTGTCTGCCACGACAGAGAAGGAAAAGACAAAGAAAAGGGGGAAAGAAAACCGTTAGATGAAACTTTGGCATTTTCATCCATCCCTTGAGACGCAAAACTTCTGGTAAAAGTTGAACCCAAATAAGCGCGAACACTGAGCTCTATTTGTTCCCTCCCTCACCTTCACTATTGGGCTGTCTTGAGATAAAACGCCAGCTTCATTGCTCTAACATCAACTGTCTCCTCTCAACCGCACTCTCCTCACATTCCTTTCAAAAGGTTTAATATACAAGGAAAAGTTGGTGTAGGAAAGGCAATAATCTGATATCGTCCAATTACATTCTCACTTCAGGCTTGCAAGCTACAGGAAGAATTCACACTTCCCGAGGTTTGCAGGCTTCAGTTCATCTGTCTTGCACACACACTTTCACGCACACAACAAGTCTAAGAGTAGTATATTTATACAGTATAAGCTTATTATTTACATGTTGTACCCACTGCATTGCGTATTTTACATTTAAAGTAGATGTAGAGTCCTTGTCTGCAACTGGGTGATTGTTATGGGACTGATCTGTGACTGAATCTACCTGTTTCCCATTTCTGTTGGCAGAAAGCAGAGAAATGCTGATGCTATGTATTACTTTATGAAATAGCACTGGGTGGAAGTGGGACTGCTACCAGACAAGCTAATAAAAAGAGATCAATAGTCAGACCTATTACTGTTATATACATATATATGAAAAAATGCAACTCTTTTTTTTCCATGGATTTCATATTTGTAGTGTCATCCCGTGCTTAAATTTACCCCAGTAAAGTTTTTGACCTTTTCAGCACTAAAGAAACCACTCTCACTCTCAGCAGATGCTCCCCAGAGTTTCCATGTCGTTGCTTTGTCTCTGCCACCAGCTTATACTGAAGTCAGTATATACTTATTTCTTTTCAGGTGCCTTATATATCGGTCATGTTGAAAGTAAGTCTATGTATCTATCCTGTGACATGCCAGCACTGCAGAAATGCACATAGCCAAAGGGCTGTCACTTTCCTGTGTCCCTGTGTATTTATCTTCTACCAAGGGCAGCTGTCATAAAGGAGAGTAGCTTTTTAAATATAGACAAAAAACACATTTATCTGTCATGATATGATGGGATAAGTCATAATACTGCTCCCAATCAGGTCGGCACATCTTTTAATTATAACACAATGTAAAGCATATGAGTATAAAGCAGCCTTGCCGTTTTAGGCATCCAAATAAATACATGCACTGTGCTAGTTTATAGCAGGGGCATGCGGTGAGGAGTGGAGGTCTCAGGAAGGGAAGTAAAGAGAGGGAGAGTCCTTATCCATGGCCTTCATTGACATGTAAATAGGTCTGCATGTTTTGTCCTAGATGAGAAAGGTTGAACGCCTGCTCATGTACTGGAGGACAAAATACAGCTTTAACCTGTCTCACATTAGACGGGGAGACTGGACCAGCTGAGCTTTTTGATATTCCTGAAAAACAGTGGGTTTTCTCTTTGTTTTCCATTTTGACCCCATAGTCTGACTACCATTCTAAATATACCATCCAGAGCTGTGGTTTTATGGTTTAAAGTGCTGTGGGCTTTGTCATTAAAAATGCTTGGCTTTTAATAAAAGATTTATTCTTACTCCTATTGTCATGTGCTTAAACCTCGCTAGTAGACTGGAGCTGGGTGGTACAGCAGGAGCAAATTTAGGAACTGGGCTGTCAGCTTAACACTTGTAATCTGGTTTTAATAAATGAGACACTATCTTGAAAAAAGGCCAAAAACTGGTGGAAAGACAATATGCGGTCATTCTGTCCCACTTCCCAAAAGGGCTGTGTCAAAGTTTCAAGGACTCAAATTTAAGGTTGTGGGTAACGCTGTCCCAGAACACCGGACTTGCAGTAAACCTGCAGAGCTGTCACATAATTTTTCTCATGTGAATGATGAGAAAGTGGAGCTAGTGACTGAAACCTGACTGGAGAAACATCCTCCACTGATCAAAAGGAGGTAATTTAATTGAAAAATGTTGATGACTGCGGTGAAGTAAATTTTTTCTTGATGAGAGTTTGGGGTTTGGCGGGTGTTTTTGGTGGTGGTGGGTTCGCACCTTTAGAGTCATCATGGTATTGCACTTTAATCGACTTTCTCTTTGGTTTCACTGAACTAAACCAATGGCAGCTTCTACTTTTAAATACAGTTACTGTTGTGAACTAATTGAGTCTGATATAGCAAACTCATTTGAGCACAGTTGCTAATTGAAAAATCCAACAGTTATGGAAAAACATCAGCAATTTGTCATTTTCTTTTTCAGCTCTTGATGATCGTATATAACTAAATGATACACTTCAAGTGGGATCCTCTGGGGAATTTTATCACTGGAAATGCCACTACCCACACTATACAGACCTTATGTGACTTCATATTAAATTCAGTTCAACTGAATTGTATTCATATAGCACCACATCAAAACCAAAGTCACCTCAAGGTGCTTTATGTTGTAAGGTGCAGGCCCGGCCATTATTCCAAAAAAAACCCCAACAATCAGACGACCCCCTATGAGCTAACACTTGGAGACAGTGGGAAGGAAAAACTCACTTTTAACGGGAAGAAACCTCCAGCAGAACCAGGCTTAGGAAGGGGCAGCCGTCTGCTGCAACCATGTGCTTCACATAGTTGTAGCAGACTTGAGACAAGCTAGGTTTTTTCTAAACCTCAACTTTGACTGCTGTGGTTGTCCTTGTGCTTTATATGTTTCTCATGCTTATGCAGTAATGCCAAATAATATCATTGTATCTCACACGCTTCATCTGTGAGGCCTGGTAGAGATCATAATCTCACCCGCTGTTTTTGTGAAATTCGGTTGTGAAGCCTCAAGCCATTTTCTTACCCCTCCCTTAACGCTCCCAATTCAAGGGAGAGTTAGTTGTCAACATGTGTCCATTGTGAAAGGAGTACAATACGAGTCAATGAGTCAGTGAAGCTCACTTCACAACCAGAAGTCTTTTTGCAACCATTAGGTATGCCCTTTTATGCTGCCTATATTAGGTAATAGCGTTCTTTACCACCAACTTCTGCCTCGCTGATTCCATCCCACCAGTAGGGAATGATAATATTGTGACATAAATGATTCATTTTTATTACTTAATGATTATTAGAAGATTAAAAAAATCACATTTCTATATGGTACAAAATACAAATTACATCATAATAGTAGAGCTGGGCGATAGAACGATAACGATATGTATCGCGATATAATTTTTAGTCGATAGAGAAATTAAGCTATCGCGATAGACCTCGCCGCTCTTGTCCTCTTAAAAAGGTCAGCCAATCCAAACTAAGTAGCGCAGAGCCGAACCAATCACAGCCGCAGCGTCACGTCGCGTGACTTGTTACGTACAGCACAAGTGCCAAGCCGCACGTGTGTTTGTTTGGGAAACAGCCAGCGGGTAATGGAGGAAATGAGTGTGCCGACTAGAAAAATCAACCGAGCGTGACCGAAGAGAAAACAGATGATGGTTCCAACGCCGGAGAGATTGTCGAACGGAAGAGCCATAGAAGTTCCGTAGTGTGAAGGTATTTCGGCTATTTCAAGTCTGACAAAAAACAGAGTAGCGTGCACTGTAAATTGTGCCGAAAGCAAGTCTGGAAATACAATAAACTGGTGCATGCGTCACACTGTGCGCCACGTTATTGTTTCGGTGAAATGAATTTCTACAATACTGTTAATTCTACTCTCTGCAGTGTTTAAATGCTTACATATACACACAGTTACTGTCCGTCCACACATACGACTCGGTTCTGCTTCTATGCCCCAGCTTTGTTTACTTTTTCCCACCGAGGCTTCTAGACTTCTGATTGGCCAACATTTCTGCACGGTTAGGAATCTAGCGCCACCTGCTGCTTTGGCATGTTCATAGCAGCGTTTTCCTTCATTTCTGCCTTTATGTGTGGACGGGATTATTTTTTAAAACGAAAACGGAAAATCTCCGTTTTCAAAAATACCCGTGTACGTGTGGACGTAGCCTCAGTCTCTGACTGGAAGCGCTAATTCGTCATTCGGCTTTTGTCAGACTAAAGTAACTGTTAAAACTGTTTGAAAAGCTCAGCTATACAACAAGGAGAGATTGAGAATTTCCTTTTAGTTCTCAGTTTATTTGATATTGACAAAAGTTAGTCAGTTTTGTCTGTTCTTCTGTAAAACAAACTAAGATTTATTTTTAGAATTAATATTTTGTTTCTAAGTGGAATTGACAGTTTAGTCTGTTTCGTTTGTTCTATTTTGAAACTTAAACGCTTTAGCGGCTGCCTTTTGTGTAGTTTGCAATATTTGCCTTTATTTATCTGAAAAAGTCTCATGTTCCTTAAGTACATCTACCCTGTTGAACTTATTATGGGAAATAAATATTTAAATCAAAACAAGCTGCTGATTATTTCACATTTTACTTGTGAGCAACGGCACATTTAAATCTTACAAATATAGTTATTTGGCTTATATCGTGATAGATATCGTTATCGCCTGAAATGAAAAAAACATATCGTGATATGAAAAAATCTTATATCGCCCAGCTCTACATAATAGCAAATAAATAATTAATAATTAAACAATAATAATATTAAGAAGAAGAAGAATATTTATATCCTTATGTTTACAAGTATAATAATAAATGGTTTACCCTTTATTGTCATGGCAAATGATAAATGTTACAAATTATCCAGTGAAGTTACAAAGAGAGGCTTTAACGTTTAATACCATTACCCTTCTATTCAGATAAGAACAAAGACTATGTCACATTGTGTACAAATGTCAGCTTTGATTTCTGGATATTGAGAATTTAACATGATGACCTCATACTATAATTTAGGGCAGCCAAATCTATCGGACAGCCTGTCATTAAGAGCCAAAGTATAAACAAAGGAGCACCTCTTCAACCTGCCACTGGATTAGCTGGCAAGGAAAAGAATATCAGGAGCAGTTTTCAAATGACAGGCTGTGTGTTGTGGCAAAGGCGTTTCTTAACTAAAGAGCCTCTGATGTTATTTTGAAATTAAAACCAGGCATTAACTTCAAATATAGCCACAGTTGTCCACCTCTCATTGGTACTGGACTACATATGTATTTTTTTTTTTTAAAAAAGAAGAAAAAAAAGAATATAGCTTTGTAACTTAAGACCTTGCGTCATCCAGATTCAGATTGTATCTATTCGAGCTGATTGCATTTCACACTTGGATTTAAAATTCTCCACGAATGCATTTCAATTGACTGCTTATGATGGGATTCTGCTTCCACACTTAATAGTATATTTGACTTTTTCTGTGGGGAATAGTGTGAATGTTTCTGAAGTGAAAAAACCATCACACACATTTGTAGCCGTGCAGCCACACAAGAAGATTGCTGTGTGTATTTGCATAATTGCATAATGGATAGTACAACATAAAAAAAAAAGAAGGGAAAAAAACCGAGCAACAAAAGACCTTGAAACCACAGAGAAGGCTGAGTCTTCTGAGCTTGAAAGTTTTTCAAGCTGTCTGTATAAAACTTAACTAGGTGGTGCTTTGAAAGAAGTCAGTGTCATGTTTGCTGTATTTCTTGCAAAAGGGGACACACTGTTCCAACATTTTAGGTTTGAATACCAATAAAAAGATCCAATACCAATACCTGTCCTTTGTCATCGTAAATGAATAAGCTGTAATCCTCACTGTAAGGAAGAGAGAAGAGAGGAAGAGCCTAAATCTTGCTTTCCAAATACAGAAATACTAGTACTGTGCAATACTCCAAAATTTGGTATTGATCTGGTACCAAATAAACACATGGCCAGTATTGATCTGATACCAATACTGATACAGATACTTTTAGCCTAATTTTCATAGAGCGTTTTTAAACTATGTTTTTATTTAAAACAATTCAGTGGGCTACAAATTGAACATCGAGGATAGAAACAAAGTATCAATCTGATACCAATACCAGCTTTGGATTCAGTGCTATCGATATTTGGATCTAGCCACCTCTTCAATGATAGTGAAATACAAATACATTGTAGTATACACATTAACTTAGTTAATCTGTTTTTAAAATAATGCATAACCACAGCACCAAGATAGAGAAATGAATTGTTTTATTTGCATTTGTGTTAATTCTGCTCAGTGGGAGTCTTTATGCACTCCTTCCTTTCTTTCCTCTGCTCTCAGTTTCACTGCATGTGCACAGGGAGTGGAGCAAAAATAACAGTAATCAAGTTGAGGACAGCTCATTATGTTAGTGAAGTGCTGAGACTTAGATACAGGAAGTGAGGGAAAGACTTGGAGCAACACTATGAATGGAGCTGTTTGGTTATCGAACTCACTTGCTGACTGTTTGTGGTTATATCTGAAATTAATGGAAACTTGAAAAATATATATATGCATAAATGTAGAACGTGAAATACCTTCAGACTAGTGACCCACTACTGTTGGCTTTCTCATGCACTTCTGGTGACCGGCTGCTTGTTCAGTAAACTTAGTAAACAAAGCATAAATAAATAGATTGGCACCATAGATTGAGGATAATCTATTCATTACTCACCAATAACAGATCTAGCTGTTTGAGCTGGTACTGGACTGGTCGGTGCCTTCCTAGCTGTAAATGTGAATACTGTTGTACAAACAGAGCAGAGCAGTCAGGTGTCCTCTGTGCTTTTTGAGATGATGCTGCTAATAATTGTCCTAAAAGACAATTCCATTTTTTTTCACTACAATGAAATCCAAACTAATCACACGTTACAGCCGCCGTATGACTTTTATATGCACACCTTTTTTAAAAGTGTGATTTGCGATGCCGTGAGCAAGACGTTCAGCAGAAGACATGCCACAAACATTTGTTTCTTCTTCTGCTGCAGTGCACAGTTTGCCTCTTCATAGAATAGAACCACAGAGGACCATTTGGCAGATCTTTAACACTTGTATCCTCCCATTTGCTTTCTCTCTATCATGCTTGTTTTTAGACTGTTTAAGTCATTTTACATGTCATTAGTAACACCAAAGTAAAAATCTGTACGCTGATTCAAAATCATTACTGCGTCAGATATGCTCTGCAATCTCCCGGCCTTAAATGGCGTGTTTGTTGGTGGCTACAGGCTCAGTTAAAAAGTTCCACCTTTGTCTGAAGCAGAAACTAAAATTTGAGATCGCTTTCTCTAAGACGTTACACACAACAGGTGGTAGATGGACGCTAGAAGCACTCCATTTGGTTAATGTGAGTGAGGGCACCCTAATGACTGCTCTAGTCTTACATGGACATGGAAAGGTCAGGGCCGTGAGCCTCTAAAGTTCCTAAAAAGACCATCAGTGAAAAGAAGCTTTTATTTGGAATGTAAACAGCGGTAAAGGAATAGCTGCATAATATATATATATATATATATATATATATATAACTAGAGGTTAAGTGTTAACCAAACGTTTCAGAGTTATACACAGGAGATCACACATGAAAAGTTAATCAAACACTTAAACTAGTCTGGTGGTGTATATGGTGTATATAAATAACACTGTAAAAGCTGAGCGAAGCAATAACCTCAGAGAGCTGTCTTTTGGCCAGCAGCAACAGTGGCACGACTCCATCTGGCCCCATTTGTCAGAAAGCCTCCCTGATGGGATTCTGTCAGTCAACAGAGCACTGCAACCAGAGGGAAAGCAGAGCTTGTCTGAGACAACAGAGGGTTAAAAAAAAAAAGGGAAAATTGGAACGCTAATGTAGAAATCTAGATGATGCCTTTGCAGCGTGTTGTGTAGATGACAAGTGTGTTGGTGTGGTTCGTGCGTACACGTGTGTGCGAATCTGTGGCGTGTTTTGCTTTTGAAGTGTGTGATGTGTGTCTAAGATGAAGTGACTGCAAGGGCCAGGAACGGAGCCAAGTGCAGCCGTGAGCGCGTTACATGCTCACAACAAATTTATGTTGGTTGTATGCTTTTCATGTCTCTGTAAATCTTCTGTAAATGGAGCACACTGAGCAAAAGAGAAGCCGAGAGTGGCGAGGGAATGAGCCGAGGAAAGAGAAATGGAAAATACTGACTGAGTGACGGGAACAGTAACTGCTAAAGTAACAAGGAATGGCACACTTGGGCAACTCTCTCCCCCCCCCGTATAATCAAAGTAGGATTCTCAAATTTTTTCAGGTAAATTGATCTTAATTTGTGTTTATCCTTCCTTATTGTTTATTTGGTTTACTCAGTTACAGATTTGTCATGATCCACTGGAGCACGTGTTTCAGTGCCAGTGCTGGTGGGAAAATCTGATTATTTGAGCCTAAAATTAGACCTCTGGAGTAGCAGCAACATACAACTTAAGGTATTCGCTATAAATCCTTTGTTTTTATCTTTACATTCAAATCAAGTGAAGTGTCACATGCTGTAAACTGTATGTAAAAGATCTAAGAGCAATCACGGGGACATTAAAAAAAAGATACGTTATGACAACAGTAACAATGTCTGAGATAATCAGTGTATATGATAAGTTCTTGGGTAATTCAGTTAGTAATGTCTCAAGTATTCCAAAAGGTTAATGAGGTTCTCTTTATAATGTTGTTGAAGATTCTGTTATAAAAACTTTATGAATCTGTAAAGCTTCTTTTATAGTTCAGTTAAATTCAGATTCTTACAGCTCTCATTTGCCTTCTTGATAGTAATATACCATGTAAACTAAGTATACAAATAATAATAATGATTTGTAATATGTAATAGACTATAATTGGCTTTGGCTTTCTCATAGTGCTAACCCAATAGGTTCAATTTGTTCTGATTCGGTTTTTACAGCTCCTCTGCTTTGATAGTTTGAAGAAACAACACGGTAAAGAGGATTTTAGAATTTCATTCATTTTTCTTTTTCAGGAAAACAAAGGGTGGAAACGCACAACAGTAACTCAAGTGTTATTGCGCTGGCTGTAAAGTACTGCAAAATCACATTGCCTGTTTACAGTTACAGCACACAGCTGAGTAGTAGAGAAGTCTCAAAAGCTTTGGCATCTAGCTAGCGCTACAGAAGAGGAGCAGCACATGCTAACGGGAGATAAATTCAGATAGAAAACAAAAACATGCAAACAGCGAGAGATGTAGAAAGATATAAGAAAGAGAGGACGTGAATGGAAGATGAGAGATTATGTTCAAAGGTAAGGACTGCCCAGCGAGTAAAATTTTATAAACTGTAAACTAGGGCTGCCACGATTTGTCGACTAGTCACGATTATGTCGACTATCAAAATCGTCGACGACTGATTTAATAGTCGACGTGTCGTTTGAAGCTTTGTAAGATCGCAAAAGACGCAGGAATAATAGCAGGATTTAAGAGTGTAATAACGGACTGAAACAGAAGATGGCAGCACTGCATGTACAAGGATGCCAGCTGCCGTTAAACCCCGAAGAAGAAGAAGCAGCTGTGTCCCAGAATTCATAGCGCGGCCCAGGTTAGTTTCCAACAATGGCGGTAGCTAGTTAGTTTTAATATTACTCTTATTATTCTTTCTGGGTCACAAAATAAACGTTTAACATATTTTCAGGCAAGAATGTAGCTGTGTAAACCTCAAATATCGGCTCAGTCTATCAGGACACCACATATTTTCAAAAGCGCTCCGACGTTTTCGGATTAGTCAGTTTGTTGGTCAGTTTGAACTATTGTTTTAGGCTTTGCAGTGATTTCTGACAGATGCGGCCTTGCATCAAGAGTAAAAGACATCAATTGAAATCAAACATACAGCTCTCTGCTCAAACCTTGTTGAATGCAGTTTTCAAAATCCACAAAAAACAGTGAATATCAGTGTAGCAGCCCAGGCCAGCGGACCACAGCCTGTACAGGAAAATCTATTGGAACTCACAAAACCCTTTATTAACCCTGTGCCGATCTGATATTAGATGATTTAAAAAGCTGATATCGAAAAGCTGATATATTTGAAACCTAAAATGATCTCTCCAAGCTTTGTTGTATGTTCTTATTTATTATTTTCCCCTATTCTGCTGAGATCAGCTGGTTGTTGTGTTTGTGTGCCCAACAGTGAAGTTGTTTCACTTTCTGTCCCTCTGGTGGAAAAGCTACACACTCATAATATTGTTGAAGGATCTTTTCCCATCTGTTTTCTCCTTTTTTTCATTTGTATTTATCTTCTGTCATAAATGTCAATAGTGATAAATCAGAAAATACCTATTATCGGCCTCCCGATAAATCGGTTGGGATCTAGCTAACAATAGTGTCAGAAACAGTTGGGGGGAGATGATTGACTTTGCTACTAATCAAAGTGAGGTCTGGATGTTATATGGTATGTATGTTTAACTGCTGGTGCACAAGTTGCTCCAGTTGAAGCCTTTGTAGGAGTTGAATTCCCTTTGGTATTTTCCTGCAAAAAGCACTTGCTGGTAGGGCTGGGCCATATTATACCGTTCACGGTAATACCGGTATAATGTTAGGCAACGATAAGAAAATGAAATATCGCGATAGAATGGGAGTAAAACGCTCATGCGCAGTGCCTTTGTTTTCATACACACATGGCCGATTGTTGAGTGAAACAGATGAACCAGAATTGGTTTGTAAAAATGGTGCAACTTCAGTGATGTGGAACTGGTTTGGTGTTTGTCCGTCAGATACACGACAAAGCACATTTTTTTGCAGAACATGCAAGCGGCCGTCGTTATTGTCGTATTTGTCGGACTAAGATGCTCTTGAATCCGGGAGTAAACTGGGTCCTAAACTCTGTATTATTCAGGTCAAACGAACACTGCAGCATCACTGAGAGTTAAAAACTGTCTCAATTCTTTCATCTTTAATAAAACGATCAGCATTGCTGCTTTACCAGGTGTAACTATGAAGTTTAACTTCCAGGCATCCATGAAAACAAAATTTATTACATTTAACGGCGTTAGAAGTTAGCAGGAAGCTAGCGGAAGTTAGCTCGCTAGTTTCGCTAGTTACCTAAGCATGATATAGCATGTTCTGACAGAGATTTCTGGAAAAATTCAAACGTACAACTCTGCTATCACTTCCAACATAAATGAAGACAGGAAACAGCAGTGACGTTTGTAGGGTTACTGAAGTTGGGCTAGCTGGTATATAATGATGTGCTACGTGATCGCTAGCGACACAGCTATGTTAGCATAACATAAACAGTGAAGCTGGAGGACGAACACTAACACTTTTTCCACTTATAAAAGTTAACGTTAAAGTTCCTGATAGAGACAACTGCAATCGCATGGCAGGATGCTGTAAACGGACCAAACTTCAGTCAGGAGAACAACTGAGATAATCCATCCACAATACGAGGTTAGTCATTAATATACTGCAACAACATGGGAATAGAGCAGAATTCATTCATTAATAATAAATCAATGGTACAGAAGTGGAGGAAGCAAGAAGAATGAGTTTAATAAAGTTTGATTTATCTGACTGCTTTGTTTCGCTTAATGTGCCTTATAATCCCGTGCACCTTATGGTCCGAAAAATAGTACTGCACACTGCAGTTTAATGTTGCAAAGCACCTCTTTTTAACTTCAGTGGATATTATACATGGTTATGCTCAGAATATGTCAGCCCATTTCTACTGGAAATGCCTCTTGGTTAAACTTTCAGCAAGGAATTTGGATTTGCTCTGTTACATTTTTATAAAGCTTTAATGTACATAAAAACCAGCTTCTTGTTTAAGTGAAAATAAATGGAAGGTTGTCTTTTTGCGCTAGTAATGTTGTGGAGTTGTATTTTGTCTCGCATCAATTATATCGTCAGTTATATCGTTATCGCAAATTTTCAAATATATATCGTGATAAATATTTTTGGCCATATCGCCCTGCTCTACTTGCTGGCCCAGTGGACACGGTAGCAGCCTGACCCCACGTGTTCCACACAATTGCCTTTGTCCCTAAAATGGCAGATATTGGCATTCCTGGCCGTCCCACGTCCAGCTCTTCCTCCAGCTAAAAAAACACACACGTTGTCTCTTTTGTGCCGCTGTCGGCGAGAGGCAATCTTAACCCAGGCAAACTGATTTGAATTGATGTAAGCCGACTGCTTTGTGTGATAATTTTTCTCTTACTCAGCTTCCCGAAGAGAGTAATGTCGGTTTTGTTTATGCATTAAGTTGTGCCTCAGCATTTTTTTTTTAAAGTACCAGAGCGTCGAATGGAATATGCAATGACAGAAGTAATACTTAAGGCTCATCTCTCCTCTTTATTTTGTTTTTCTCCATTGTTGCAGCTATTTTCTTCAGTCTGTTTCAGCAGAATAATCCCTGTTGCTTTTCACTGTACTGCTGTGAACCCAACTTACACGTGGTGCTAAAAAAAAATGTCAAAAATCTATTCATAGACTAAACAAAGACGCAGGTTTAAACACGGTCTTCACTGTTTATGCCCATAGCTTTTTACAAGTTCCTAGACAGACACACACACACATGGGAACATAAACAGAGTGACAGGGGCTGAGGGATTAAGGAGACAGAAAGGGAGACAAACGGGAAGATAAGAGGAGAGGTGTGTCCAAGTTGTCAATAGGAGTGGACTTCAGTGCTTCACTTTTTGTCCCTGGGTAACTCTATAGCCTACATACCAAAGTACTCACTGTGTCATTTCACCCTTTGGGTTTCTGTCTTTCCCGTTTGTACTCTCACCCCCACCCCACCCCTCTCATTTCACCCCCTGGTTTTTCCCGTTTGTTGCCTGACGAGTGGGAGATTAGACCTCATCAAAACATGCTCTACTTAAACATGCAAGCTTTAGCTAGAATTTCTTGGATACTGAAAGCTTAAAACCTGCAAATGCCTGTGAGACATTGCATGTAGCTTGCAAAAGTGGGGGCAATATGGATAAAAAGCACCACTAATTGTCAAAAACTGCTTTGGAAATTTGGAATTCATTAAGCAGCAAAAAACAACAACAAAAAAAGTTACTACATGCCAAATGTGTCAAATAACTCATCAGCGTGCTTTTGTTCAGAACCAGCAAAGATGAGCTCAATGACATGAGGTCTTAGAGAGTTTTATCGTTGCACTGTGGAGGGCTAAGAAGGATGAAACATGTGAAAGTAATAGGCATATTTGTCACAGACTGCCCGGGCACCAGTGTACCAGACCAGTCAGCATCTTTCTGCATTTAGTGGAGCAAATATGCAGCAGTCTGTCATCACTGCATCCTAACCTGTTGACTTTAAAGTGTTTCTGTAATCCCGGGTGGCTTAGCTATTAATTTAACAGCAATTCAGTTGAGGAAACATCTTGTCACCGCAAATATGTGAAATCCTCAGCACAAATCGTTTTACCTCCCAACACAAAATAAACAAAATTATAGGTTTATTTTGCTGGGATACTGTAAAAAAAGAGAAAAAAGGAGCACAACCACAAATTTTGCACAGCATTCAGCAGCACAGAGGCGCTTTTGAAAGCCTCACATGATTTCTTTTTTCTTATTACACACCCCTAAGGCTTTAGTTAGTGTGACTAGATGTGGTGAGAGAAGAGTGAGGAAAGAAGGTAAAGTGGCCAGAAGAAGAAGTGTGAATATAAGGAGGGGGCTGGGAGTGGGAGTGGGGGGAATCTTCTGTTGTTTCTATGGACAAATGCCTGTCCAAGCACAAGAGCAGAAACATGAGAGTGCTGTTATTTAGTGGGGAAGGAGGGAGGGAGTTGTGGGTAGAGAGAGGGAAAATTTTTCAAAGTGGGGTTCTCATATTTATAGTGAGTTGTGCTGCGTTTAGTTTGGCTGTGCCGACTAGTTTCTGAAAAGTTTATCTCCTGCAGAGAGGAAACAGATTTGACTTATTTGTAGATGTAAATGTATGCCATATGTGTTGGGAGTGGCTTTTATGCAATGTACAGATTTCTTGCCTGAACGATGCTTCAATATGGAAAAATATGACTTTTCCTGTGCATCCGACAGGGTAAAAAGTGTTGTTGTCATTATCGTCACCATCATCAGCAACACCTTTGCTGAGGTTTGCTGAGTGCCCAGCCAAACTTCAGCTAATGCTTTAAAGCTGGAGTGTGGTAGTGAGGCCCGGCCTGGCCCCGTGGTTTTTTGGTCAGCCACAACAAGGCCTCTGATTGGTTGGAGGTGGGGTAGGAATTTGGCTCTCCGAGCTCTAAACTCCACCTCCTCCTCCTCCTTCCCAGCCCCGGGTGTTGAGGCACAGCGGCATTCCCTGTGCACCAGTGTGTGCGCACACTTAAACATTTCCATGTCACTTGCTTTCCCCTATGAAAGGGAGCTTCAGAGCAGGGAGTTACAGATATTTCAAGGAAAGTGAGAATAGGTGACAAAAGAAAGAGTACTCTCCTGCCCTGCGATTATGTGTGTGTGTGTGTGTGTGTGTGTGTGTGTG
>NW_024582384.1:2861687-2944405 GCF_018398535.1 Haplochromis burtoni
TGTGTGTGTGTGTGTGTGTGTGTGTGTGTGTGTGTGTGTGTGTGTGTGTGTGTGTGTGTGTGTGTGTGTGTGTGTGTGTGTGTGGGGGGGTGTGTGTGTGGGTGTGCTTCTTTTCCTCCCTCTGTGAGTCTGGGAGAGAAGGGGGAGGACCTGAACCCTGCTAAGAAAGAGTCAATACCCCTGTAGGAGTCCACCAGACCATACACACTCTCACTCGCACCCTGACACACACATACATGCACACACACACAGACACACACACACACGCATATACACACATCCATACACACACATGGCCACATACTTATTCAGTCCGCTGCAGGTACTGCAGCCTTAATAAGTTCAGAGCAGACGGACAAAACCCAGCAAGGAAGCGTGAAGTATAGAGTGAGAGAGGGGAGGAGGGATCTCTGGAGTTACTACTTGTTGCTCTTGGTTTTGCGAGTGGACTGAAGATGATTTTCCTTCTGCTTTCTCAGCGGCTGTGGGACCTTGTCTGAGGTGAGCACCAGCGCCACGCTTTTTTCTTCTCCTTTCACTGCCTCATAATTGTGCTAGAAAGGAGAAATAAAAAAAGAACAGGGGGGTAGAGTTACCACTTTTGTGAGTGTGGGATTGCTCTCTTGGTGGAATGGCGCATGGTTGGAGGGTTGGAGTGGGGGGAGCTGAAGGAAAGGAGGTGTGTGGAGGGAAGCTTTTCACATGTCAGGCAAGGATCATTATCAGACTGATCTGTCAGAGAGAGAAGCAAAATATAGGTGGGAAAGGAAAGATTACGCTTTCTTTTTTTTTGCGGTACTGCTGCAAAAGACCTGTAGCATGTGATTGCGAGCTGGGGTTCCAGCAGTGGGGCGACAGTAGATGAAAACAGGAAAAATCAGTTTAAATCTCAGCTTCTCCAGATTTTCTTTGTTCTGGTTAACGGCTCCCTTTCTTTAGGCGTTTGTGCACGCCTCTTGGGGGCTGCTTTACCTGATAGAGCCGTGTAATATAAATTATACATTTATACACCACCTCTGTATGTGTCTGTATGCGTCTCTGTGTGTTTGTTCTGGAGGAATATTCTCATTCCACTACCACCTTGTGGCAAGGCACAGGGTGGTGTTTAACTACTTTAGCCATGTGTAGTCTTCATTTATCAGCTCCTGTGTGATTACAGTGTCCTAGTAAGATAGCAGCTTTACTTGAATGTGCAGCCTCATCATCATTCTTCCACCAACATGTGTTTACATGCTTCAGTCTTTTATCCACTTACATAAGGGCAGAATGTCAACATTTTAGATAGTTACACTTTTGAGGATAGATATTAACCAGTTACTTTTATTTATTTATTTTGGTAAATGATTTTTGCCTTTTCTTTTTTTCAGAGCTTAATTTAGACTCAATTTTGTTGAGTGCCCCCCACCTCCCGCTCTGAAGTAGTAGTGCAATGCTGTGTGTCCGGGTGTGCGGCGTTCATTGTTGTCCTATTATTAGAGCAAGCTGGGCCAGCCAGCAGCTGTGGGGAAGGAAGTAGGTTCAGAACAGCCGGAGGAGAGGGATTACTTGGAACACTGAGTTAAGAGTTATGGAGTGACTGCTAGAATGGCATTCCTAAGTTGGCAGAGTCGTTGGAGAGGGAGATGCGTGAAGCAGAGCACCAGACAAGGACCGGTGCAGATAATAAGAGGGACTGGAAAAACGTAAGAGGGTGGAGGTCAGCAGTGATGTGGACCAGTGCACTTGGCTGTATTTGTAGATCCTGTTTTTGTTGGACCGCTTGATTGCAGATTTGTTGACCTGAGTTTTTCAGGGCGTCAAATTTTCTATAATTTCTTTCTGTATTTTATTTTATTTTTTACAAACACTCGAACAATCCAAAACAGACACAAAGCAGACATTTTCAGCAAAGAACACTTAAAACGTAAAATCTGTAGAATCTTTGCATTTAGTGGCCCAGGCTGGGAGCTGATTAAGTGTTCTTAAGAAGTGAAAGTGAAGGATGTTTGCAGATAGGGACTGACTGCTGTGATAAACTGCCACCGCTCTGGCTAAAGGCATAATAGAATTCCAGTATTGCTCAGTGTCTCTGCTATCTCTCCCTCTCTGACCTTCTAAATCTTTGGTGTGTATTCCAGTGAAGTGTGCCACTCAGCAGTGGTGTTTGATAAACTTTGCTCCAGTGCTTGTTTTCTTGTAGCACGTAACTCTTTGCAGATTTCATTTTGAACTTTATTTTTATATGTATGACACATGCTGAGTTTTCTGTACGTTTGCGGGCTGTGACCTATTTACTGAAGAATGAACTGTTTGGTCAAAATGTGCCGTAATACAATTGTCCCTTGCGCACAGAGATTTCTCCAGATTTTCAGAGCCTTTTGATGATATGATGACTGAGCCTGTGCCTGTCTTTACTGCTGAATGATACAAATCTGAAATAGTTGAGACCCTGTAATAAATGTAAATAAAAATAAGATACGTGGATTTACAAATTCATACATCAGTTGACTTCCTAAATCCCAAACATCATGATTCAGAGAAGATTCAAGATAAACATCTTTTGTCTTGATCATACCTGTTTCGAAGCTCCGATCATTGTGAAATCAAACCACCTGCACCCATTTGTTGTTCTCTTTCCAGCTTTCCTTTACCTTTCCTACCCAGTCCTTGAAAAAAAACCTTGTGTAATTAGGAAGAGTCATAAATCACAGACAGCAAAAGGGGTTTTTAGTAGATGTTTGACAGCAGGATAAAGAGGTGGTTTCACTGTGTATGTGGCTTTTAGGTTTGGGGGCAGAAGAGGGTACAATTACGACATCCAATTACTGAACACATGTTTTGCAGGGCACACTCTGTGCATGCGCTGCGTGTGTCAGATTGTGTGTAATAATCTTCTCGGTGTGTTTCTGTGTATTTCAGATTACATGTTTGGACACGTGAGTACAGCTGTACTCTCACTGCACTCAATGCTCATTGTTATCAAACTCAATTAGCCATTTCAATGTTTGCCCGCTGGATGACTAATCACTACTATGTAATTTCTGAATTTAGGGCTACCCCCTAAAAACACACAAAAAACAAAACAGCAATGAGTCTGTAAGCCTAAATTCTTTATATTGCTTTTGGCATTTTCTGCCTTTATTTAACACTCCAGTACAGAGCGAGTGGGAGGAAATGGACGTGTAGAATAAACATGCACTGTTTGCTAATTCAGTCATTTTCATAACTAATTCAGGAGTTTGTCTCAATCGTCATGGGAAGATGCATGTTATACCCTGTATAGCTTGCCAGCCTATTGCACAAGTTAACTCAGCTCAGTCTTTGGACTCCAGAGTACCAGCTAGAGTATCATTAAAGATGAATATAGCGTTCTTTAAAGGTAAAGCAGTGCAAAATACTCATTTGTGATCTTTGTGGTGTGCTCTAAGCCTTCTTTTTTTTGTTAATATGTGGAGAGTAGTTTTAATAAACATACCAATACTAATCCATCACCCTCAACATTTGTACCACTAAGGAGTGGAGGTCATTTAAGTACCTCAGTCGCTCTTTACTTACATTTGTTTGTCTTGGACAAAAACAATTTTACATCAGACTTCGAACCACCCAAAAGTGGGGCTCTCTAGCTTGCGAATTGTAAACACACAATGCTGCACCACCTTTTAATCTGTAGTCTGTAATCTGAGGTCTGAACACTATGTGTACAAAAGTACTGGGTCACCTACACATTACTGACTCCTACACTAAAGGAAAAAAAAGTTACATGTAAATTTTCTGTGTAATTTTGTTGCACAAGTGCAATGTAAAATATGCGATTTAATGGAATCTGTCAAATTAAATTTACTTGATTGCTACACAGTCAGTTTATATCAAGCATATTTTCCTTAATGAGTCATTTTTTGAATAAATAAACTCAGATGATGCTGCCCTTGAACCACACCTTTATTATTGCCTATTAAACTGCCCGTGGAATAGACGCATGTGCTCTTTATTCGTCTGGTTTCATTCATGGTGGGTTTAAACTTGCTGTGTCGTCATATGTGCAGTGTACCACCATGCTGCGTGCAGATGTTGGTACTGTAAACTCTGATATGTTCAGATAAAACTGGCCTTATTAGACTGTGGGCTGTGATTTTTTTTCTCTTTTTAATCTAGAACTTTATCCATAATTCATTTCCTCGTCTTCTGGAAGCTGTCGTCATTACCGTCTGTCTCCCAGCTGGAAACCTAAAATGAGTCTCATTCAGATTTCATTCAAATGTTGAATGTTGCCGTTAAAATAAAGCTGCTAGACCCTGTAAAGTTTGAAATACAAGTATTGCTACTGCAGTTCTTTGTGGGGAAAATCTGCTATATTGAGCCACAGCAATTTGGGGTCCACCTAAATTACACATGCTCCTTGGGAGACAGATTAATAGATTTTTAAAAAAGATTATACATCTGTGGGTGTTACCAGCTGTACTGTTAGTTACGGGATAATGGTGCATTGGTTGGAACAATCACATCAAATCAGGCGAGAACTTTTCTGTACGGAGTTTGCATGATTTTTGGGGGGTGTTTTTAAATGAGATCTCCGATGTGCGGTGTGGAAGCGAGAGTGTGTCGGTCCGTTTCAGCCCCGTTGATGGACTGGCTGCCAGTCTAGTGTGCAGCCAGCCTTTTGACCTACAGCTGCCGGGATCGGCTCCAGCCCCACAGTTGGTTAAGCAATTAGAAAACTGTAGTAATGTTTAAGAGACTTTCTAAAAACGCAGACTTTGAGAAATATTTTGCGCACTTTGTTTATCAGTTCCCTTCCAAGGTTTATCTTACAGTTGTTCTCTCAGTTTATCGTTTACGTACGAGGACGTACACAGACCAGAGAAAGCATACGGGTGACGTAAGAATGCGGTCAAATATGCTGAGGCGAATCAGAAAACAGGAAACAGGGGAAAATGAACTCCCGCCACAGAGGTTCCCCATTCCCTGCAGTGCACCTCACTTCCTGTCACATAACTTCCCACCACTCATTTTGACTCTTTACACACAGACACACACACACACGTACTTACACATTCCCACAGCTATTTTAATGACAAATAAGCCAAATATTAGTGATACTGATATAAAACCTGCTTTAACAATGAGCTACAGTTGAATGGCTTGTTAGTGTTTTTGTTTTTTATATAGACCCAGCGGTGTGAGACTGCACTGTCCTAGATAGTTACACTCCTCCTGTGTCCTGCCCTCGATCTCTTTGAATAGCTCCACACACAGCAACACCACACAGATGAAAGCGCGCCTGCTCAGTTAGGCGATTGAAGCTGTTCAAATACAGAACTCCAAATCCATCTGTTTCCTCCCTTTCTAACAAGTACCATTTCATCAGCGGAAGGATGCGCAAATACACCCACATGTGTGTGTGCTGGAGAGCGAGACTCGAGAGATCATTGTTTATAAGCTGGGATGTGGATTCCCACACAGAAATGGTGCTGATCAGTCGGATGCCTACGCTTTTATGGGCAAATTATGGGAAACATAATTTAAATGTCTGTTTCAATGGGTTTTTTTGATTTTGCTTTTTGCTTAATGTGTTTTCTTCCATGCATCTGTGTGTGTTTAGACTTGTTGACAGATTCCACTAGCTGTGTTGCCTACAGTGCGCCTCACTGAAAGTGACTGAGATCAGAAGGCACATTTTCTTTTTGGACAGCTCTCTTTCCACACAACAGGAAATTGAAAAGGTGATGCTCACATTGATCAGCTGTTAAAGCTTTAAGGTTTTGCCCAACAAAAACAAACACTTTCTTTTGGTCTATCTGGTTTGTAGATTTCTTTTACAAGCTTGCTGTTACACTTGATTTTACAAACAGAACAGTTTCGTGCTGGTTTCTAAACTAAATATATAGCACAAGATCAACTTTTATACTGCCAGCAACTGTGAACACTTACTTCTCGGTAAATCTTTCTTTCATTCCAGGGACTTTTTATAAAAATATATACTGCTGATCAAGTCATATGAACCAGGATTAACCACAATATCATAAATTACAAGTAAATCAAACCAGTATTCTTCCAAGTGCTCTTGGAAGTCTTCTTGTGTAGTGATTGTGTAATGAAAACAAAAACCTCCCAGTTGTTATGAATGGGAAACTTGCCGTGGAGTCCACAGCTGTTTCTCTGTTCTAGGCTTATAAACATCTTAAGTTTAGGCATTTCAACATCAGAGTCTATGAGACCATCTCTGGAGTTGAAAAAGACAAAGATTGGTATGGCGGTAGGGCTGGGCCATATCATACCGTTCACGATAATACCGGTATAATGTCGGGCAATGATAAGAAAATGAAATATCGTGATAAAATATGGGTAAAACGCGCATGCGCAGTGCCTTTGTTTTCATATGCAAACGGCGTAAAAAGCGTGCTGGCGACAGAGAATAAGAAGGGCGAAACCGGATCGTTAAAAGAAACGGATGAACCGGAATTGGTTTTTAAAGATGCTGCAACTTCAGTGGTGTGGAACTGGTTTAGCTTTCGTCCGTCAGATACACAACAAAGCACTATTTTTGGTAGCGCATGCTAGCGGGATGTTTTTTGGAAAATACGGCACACTTAAAATCAATCCTTTGATTTTTCTGAAAATCGACAGTGCCCCTTATAATCCCGTGTGCCCTATGTATGAATTCTGGTTGTGTTTACTGACCTCGAAATGATTTTATGTGGTACACAGCGCTGGAAAATGTTTTAGTACGACTTTGCTAAGCTACGAACCTGCACCGCTTGATGGGCATTACGGCTATCGTATGCAGGTACCTTGCAGAGTGATACGCACTGTGCTTCAACATAATATTACCGTATTGTGTGTGTATAACCTCTTTTTAAGTTTTGTGGATATTATACATGGTTGTGCTGAGGATATGTTGGCCAATTTCCACTGGAAATGCCTTTTGGTTAAACTGTCAGCAAGGAATTTGCATTTGCACTGTTAAATTTTTATATAACTTAAACAAGCAGCTATTTTTTTTATGTGCATTAAAGTGAAAATACATTGATGGGTTTTTGTTTTTTTTGCACTAATAAAGTTGTGGAGTTCTAAAAGTATTTTGTCTAGTGTCAATTATATCGTCAGTTATATTGTTATTGCAAATTTTCAAATGTATATCGTGATAAATATTTTTGGTCATATCGCCCTGCTCTATATGGCGGTATCACAAATGAGAGCTACCAAATCTAACAAAAACCCATCCTGTATGGTGGGTTTTTGCTAGTTTTGCTAGTCATCTTCTTTGCAAGCTACACAGTCAAGCTACATAGAAACCTGTTGAGTTTTAAAGTAGTGCTGTCAGTGTTAATCTCGTTAAAATGACATTAACGGCATAACCGCATTAACGCGGCAAATCTCCATTAGCGAGTTAACGCGAAGCGCCCCGTGCGTGGGGCTGCACGGCGCTGATGCGTTAACAAGCTAACTGCGCTAATGTGCTAACGCATTAACGAGCTAACCGCGCATAGGGCGATCCGTGTTAACTTGCTAATGGAGAGTTCCCGCGTTAATGCGGTTATGGCGTTAACGTCATTTTAAAAAAAAAAGTATACATCACTATTTTAAAGACAAACTATGAAATACCATCATTATAGTATGGTCGGTGATAGCCACCAAAAAATATACAGCTAGGGGACTTAGTACATGTATTGATTTCTTTCTTTTTTTATCAATAATTTGGTAATTCAGACATGCTACCATTAAAGCTTTAAAACATGGAGCTGTCTTTTATAAAGTGTGGAACTGATCAATTTCTCAAGCTGCAATAAAAGGAACTGCACTTCCTCATTGGTTGCATTTGTTGGTGCCACCGTGCTGATATTAAACAGACCTTATGTTTATGTTTTTTCTCATTATTACAAAGTAGTGCTCCAACCGATGGGAAGGTGGATTCATTTTGATGTTAATCAGGGTTAATTGAAGAGGAACTGAGGATATTTTCTGTTTTATACATTCTCTTACTTTGCCATTGGATCTCAGTACATTTCGTTTAGCCCTGCAGGGGAGCCCAGAAATACCCTGCTGTGAATTTGTACTGAATACAGATCAAAATGATAAATTATGTAAGGCTCTGGAGTACAATACCTTCACACAACTCAGAGTAAATCTCACAGTTGCCAAGTTTGCTGCGTGTGCTGCAGGCATATGGGTTGTTATAAACATAAAGATATATGGAGAGAGGAGTGATATGGTACAGCGAAATTTTATATTGATTTCTCAGATACACAAGGACCCACAGGAGGAGGTACAGGTTTGGAGCTATGTAAGGTAAACCGTAAGAGTGATATAATGGAGCCGTGGGTCCATGCAAAATAATATGCCACATATAAGAAAATATACTGGTAAATGTGATCTTTAGAAGGTCAGGGAGCATTTATTCTGACCTCCAGTGTATTCAATGTAATATTTATGCTGTTCCTTGTGAAGCCAGAGGAGAATATACGGGATTTTCATTGACACCAAATGGGTTTTATTGTCCACAAAGTCTGAATTTGAGTCAGCTGAAGAGCAGACTTCTGATTTTATGCAAAAGCTTGGACACCCCTTGGGAAATTACAGACATTTTTGGTGCAGGGGTATTGTAAGTCATTCTAATAGCATATAGCTTATATAATGAATTCTGGAATAAGCCATCCTGTATAATGTGTTTTTCCACCATCTGCCCCATAACCCCAAAGCAGAATATAAACAGCTGGCAAGGCGGTGTTCTTTAATCGAATACTGCTTCTTTTTCTCTCTTCAAGTACTCTGAAAATTGTTGCTAAAGTCCATTTTTGTCTTCATCTATCATTATCTGTTGTTTAGCAAAACAGCACATCCAGGTGTTCCTTTACATGCTATTGTGACAAAGTGGTTAGGCATGAACTCATTTACCACTTGTCCCTTAACCATATTGATAGTTTATTCCTTGTTATTTTACAGTCAACCCTAATGCTTTAATTTATACATTGCTGGTTTAACTTTGCTTAACATACTACCCAGATTTTTTTTTGTGGTAGTTGCATCCATTACATCCATGCATATGTTTTTTTAAGCAAATACTATTAACCATTAGGTCATTTGAATTTTCTTCTGTTCACGGGCAAATGCCTGGTAAACTATGTTGCTTTATGTTGCTTTGGTTATACTTACCATGTTTTTCCTTTAATCAGGTCCTATATCTAAACCAGGTGTGTGAGAAGGGCTGCCCCAGTACTTCCTGCTTATATAGGGTCATGAGGTCATATATTGCATCACTGGGTGTAACCAAATGAAGGGTTTTTCATTTTGTATAGTATCGTTTATTTTCTTTATAGTCTTTTGAGTTGTATTGTATGCCGTGTTTTACTTTCCAAACCATTTAGCTGAGTAAATGTGTTTGTTAATTTCATGCATAATCTTATTCCTGTCCTTTGTTTAGAATCGTATTGTTTGGTCTGACCTATTTTTTTCGATGGTAGAGACTAATGAGGTTCAGGTGTGTGTAAAGTCCTGTATAAAGCAATTGGGATTTTTGCCTACCAGGTTGGTTGTTTCATAGTAGAATGGAGATGCCAGAAATAAAGTATCCTTAAAAGAAACTTTACTAGTATGCTGATGATGTCCACTTATCACCTTCCTTGCTGTTTATGTTATGCTACCTCACAGCTATAGATAGTGATTTTGTGAAGAGGTTACAGGTGAGGGTAATTTTTCGATGTTTGCACATCAGGACTGCACAGTGGAATGCCCCACCGCATACCTTTCTACATTGTTAAGCTATGTATTATATGTTCGCAGGCTTTAATGTGATGTTTGCCTGCTGTTAACTCTTGGATAAATATTTGGCCTTATCCTTTTTTCTTTTTTTTAGTGGATAAGATGCACTTCTTTAGTCTTTTGTTTTAATTTGTGTGAGACTATGAGATATAATCTTTCAGGATTGTTTTCTTTGGGAATCCTAAAAAGTTTAGATTTTAAAAAGAAAGGGAACTAATGAAGCAAAGTCAGCACCTTTAGAAAAAATTTAGTGTTATTCTTTATTTTCTAACTTACTTTTAATGCTAAACTCCTCTTCTACCTTGTCATTAGTTAGAATGAAGTAAAAGGGAGCAGTGGCTATCAGGTTTGAAATTCAAAGCTGTGCTTCTTTGGATTTTTAAAAAAATATTGTATACTGGGGGTTCACTTAAAAAAATAAAATTACCCCCCCCCCCCCAAACAGACAAAAAAAAACAACTGTGACAAACATCTACCTATCTAAATATCATCTTGGCCCCGTGGCATCTCTCACTGTCAGACCTGATCGTCGCTCTGCAGTTCACCTTTTTTTTTTTTTTTTTTTTTTTTTTTTTAAAAAACCAGAAATAACACTTTTTAGTAACCCTTCTTCAAAAATGAGCCCAGCAAAAATGCTCCAAACGCTGTGAAGCTCATGTTCCTGTTGCTCTTCCATTCCTTTCTCTGTCTATGCAAAGAGAACAAAGCAACACTCATTCTGTTGTTTAGGACTTGTAAGGTAGTCATTTTAGATACAAATATGTCACAGTTGTTATCTTTAATTTACACTGATGGCTCTTGTGTCAGATAGAAGTCGCAGGCATAAAAGTTACAAGGCCACCCGCTTAGATCATGAGAAAATATGCACGACCTCATCTTCTCTGTTGATATTGATATTTGCTGCATTTTTTAGAAACTTTTTTTTGCTATGTTCAATTGCTCTTCAGGCTTCTTCAGCAGCTTCCCTTTTTCTTTTTTTTTCCCTTTTTGATAAGCATCAAGCAAAAAAAAATGTGGGAACTCTTGCTCGAGCTCGGAGTGAGGAACACCTCCATCTGTACTGTTCAGCACCCAGCAGCAACACCACTGGAGTCTGTGCGCTGTGCGAGACACTGTGTTCCTTCAAATGTTCTGTGAGTTTTGTTTAACTTGTGCATATGACTTTCTCTGGTGACTTTGCAGTTATAATATCCAAAACCCCTCTGGGAGAAAATCTTTGACTGTTCCCAGTTGATTGTCGTCTGTTTTCTGGAGCTTAATACAGCCCAGGCCTGTATAAAGTACACATGTGGGCCTAAATGCGGGGGTGCTAACACTTTAGAGCCAATTCTCCTATGTATGGGCGGGGGGTATGGTTTGTTTGAATTCAGGGGCAACATAACTGGTAGCGTATCCCCTGTCCAAGTGTTATTGACCCATTGATGTAAGTCAGCTTGATTGGGCGGCACAGCTTGTGGGCCTTTGCTTGTGCTTTAAGAGGACCGCCTCAACAAAGTCTAGGCTCAGTGTTCATGCATACAAATTCTTGCAGTGCACCGACTCATTGTAGCCGCCACAGTTGGAGAAGAAAGTGGGTGATTGCATGCCAGATGCAGGTGAGAGACCCATTAACGGTTGGCACATTTGCACACATCAAAGGTCAGTGGTTTATGGATAGAGAAGCACTACCCCTGGGTATCGCTGCCAAATCTCTAGTGACCTCCGTAACCTCCCTCTGTGGACCACTTAAATTCCACATGGCCGTTTAACAAATTATGCCTATTGTTCATATGACAATGGAGCCTCTGTGACTGAATGGATAGCAGTGACCCTTACATGGGCTGTGACTGAATTCCACGCATTCCAATATGAAGAATGTGAAGTGGAATTAAATAAAGTACGAGACACATAAAGATTTTATTGGTCTTCTTTAAGCTTTATTTAAGTAGAGTTCTGTGCAGAGGCTAAATGTGAATGAGAGCAAAGAGAAAGTGAGTAATTAAAGGAGAAGTGAGAAAATGCTTTTTTATTGCAAGGGCAAAGTTAGGAAAAGAGCAATAAAAAGCTGAGGAATAGCGTTTTTGAGGAGGATAATTTGAAGCAATACAGTTCTGCTTCTGTAATGACATGTTTCTCTACCCAAAAAATCCAACTTCCTGGCTCTGCCTGTCCTCTAATGTTTTCTGTCTCTAGAGCTGGTCTTGTCAGAGAAAAGAGAATTATAGATTCCTGACAAGAAAGAAAATGTCGTGTATGCTATTTTAGAAGTGTGTATGCATAATTTAGCTACCTTGGTTGATAGCTGTGAAGCAAGAAGACTGACAACACTTTTTTGTATACTGTTTGACATCAGAATGAACAAGCTTTCAGTACATCATGTTCAAATGAAAGTTCAAATGTTTGCTTTGAAGTTAAGTTCCAACCACAAGCTTTTAATGGTATATTGTTCGGTTTATTTAGTATAGAAGTTTCTCATGCGGCACCAAGCACACATTCATCAAGAGTTGTATAAACTAAATGTCGCAAGGTTGACAAGTGGTTGCTGGTGGTTGTTGCCAGGTGAAATCGGTTGCAGAGTAATAGATTTGTATTTTCTAATTCGTTTTTATTTTAATTTCATTTTGACTTTTTATTTTTAATTCAGTTTAGTTTTATTGAGTCTCTTTTTTGTTTTAGTTTAGTTTTTATTACTAACACTTTATTAAAGTGTTAGTTTCAGAGGCAAGATTTAGTAAAATTTAGTACATTTTAGTAAAATCAGCACTGGTGTATATAATACCAATAAAAAAACAAGAACATAATTTTATGAAAGCAGTTGAGTCTCAGTCTTGTGAACATCTTGTGGTTCACAAAACTGTATTAGTTGTTTTTTTTCCAGAAGTTTAGTGTTTTATTTTTGTCATATTGTGTCTTTTAGTTTGTAGTTTAGTTTTAGTGAACTACCATTACCCTGGTCGCTAGCAGATTGCTTTGGTGGCGTGTAGCTTAGATGGAAGATGGCAACTTGTCTGCAAACGCTTGCCAACTAATAACAAAGCAGTATTAAAACTTGAAATATTGCAACTCAAAGTGGAAACAGAGAACTTTTACCTTCAAGTTTAAGGTTGTTCGCCAACGCTGCAGCTAAAAAACTTTCAGAAAAATTGTACTTTCAAGGCCACCAATCACTGAATGCACATTTTTCAATCACTGGTGGTTGCCAGGAAGTCACTTGCTGGTCTCTAGACCCGTGTTATTGGGGCCTTATTCACCCAACCCTACATTCTCACACATCCGAAATAGCAGACAATTTAGTTGTGTGGTTTGTTGTCATGTGATTGCAAAACCTCAATAGTGTTTGCTTGAAGCGCTCTAAAACTGGCTCTGAAAACACTTATACATATATATTATCCTTTCCAATTGTTTTAGCCTTTTGTCCACACATACAGAGTTTTAGGTCAAAGAAAGAACTCCAGAGTTGATGTGTAGATGAGGTAGACTTGAGTCTGTGACATCTGAAGAGAGTACAGCACAGAGAAGAAGGTTCGGATTGGTTTGCTTTGTGTTCATTTGTGTTTTTATGTGAATGGCGATTTTTTTTTAAGCCTTTATAATGACATGATTATTTATTTATTTATTTGAGGACTTTTATTCTTCCATTCCCTTCCTGCAGGAACAGCGTGGTATTTGACATTTAAAGGGGACTTTTCCATCTGGATTATATAAGAAATTGCTAAAAGGAGATGGAAAGTGAAAACCTGTGGCAAGCTTAACATGTATTATGTGTCTGTGCGTCATGCTTAGAACATGCATTTTTCCACAAAGGATTGATCCCATTTGCTTGAGTAAAATCTCAGTGGAGTTGATGGAGATGTGTTTGTACTTGTGAGTTAGCGGGTTGCTAGAATCTGACCAGCAGTCTATGGCTCGATTGGAACAGATTTTGCTATGTAAGCGTTCGCTTAAACATCAACAGCAGAGTATGGGCTTTTCATACTCTAATCCTTACATTGTCTCTTTGATATGCGTTGCACACAGCCGTGCACGACTGTGTTCATTTACTGTCAACCTGCATGTTGGTATAGGAAGGACAGAATAGTAAAAGAGTGAGGTGGTCAGGAGGGAAGCCTCCAGTATAATGACAGTATGCTAATAAGTTGATCAGCAGGCGCCTGATCCTGCTCAAATGGAACACAACATGTTCCATAAAGGCTGTCATCTAAGCAGCTGTGCAGAATGTAACATTGTGATCAGGCTATAATACCACTTTCTTACTCAAAGTACTGCAGAACCAGAGTTATTTTAGTTTTGTGCTTTCCAGTTATTAGAATTTTCTTTCCTTTTTTCAGTTTAGTTTCATTTCAGTTAGTTTCCAGAGTGAGTTTGCTCTTTTCAGTTTTGTTTTTATTCTTTGAAAGTTTACTTTCAGATTTATTAGATTTAATAGTTTCGAAGTGAATCTGTCATGTAATTATAAATTTTCAGGGGCTTTTTTAATATTCACAGTAGGTATTTAAAAAAAAAAAAAGCACTTTTTGGAGACACAGTCGAGTACACTGTCGCAAGTATTAATAAACAGATGCACAAATCCTCAAAAACTAAAACACTGGTCAAAAATAAAGAGTATCACAATGGACTTTCTCTGTTAAGTCGGGCTTTCTGCTGTCGGGTCCGTGTGGCTTCACATAAAAATGGGCATTTCACGGGTCATATGACTCTTTTTCCACACAAAATGATCCCCCTGAGTGCCGCCTACTACAGTCAGAGACATTATCAAATGAAGATGATAACATGGTGATAAAACCCTGTAAAGGACATAAACAGTAAAACGAAACACTGTTGCAAATAATGCAAGTTAATCTGGTGATTAGTCACACAGAGCAGTAAAATCAACCTTTTAGTTTGAGTTAATTGCTTTACCGCTGAGTGCCCTGATGCAGTTTAGCAAGTTTAAGAAGTTAAGTTGATTCTTGTATTGTTTTTTCTCTTTTGAACCTAGAACCTAGTTTGCACAGTAGTCATCTGCTCAGTTTTTTAAATAGTTTATTAGCAGACAGAGCCGCTGCTGTGTACTGGGATTGCAGCCCTGGTTTGTGGCGGGTGGTATCCTAACATAGCTGAGCTATGCAGCCAATTGTTTTTTTTATACCTAATAAAAATTTTATTAAATACTTTGACCATCTAGTATTTCTGGAGCAAAGCAACTTTGAAATATCCAGTCCCATTCAGCCAAGCCAACTTTATTTATAAGGCACTTTAAAAACAGCTAGCACTGACCAAAGTGCTGAATCTTAAACAAGAAAAAGTATAAATACTAAAAATAAAAATACAATAACAGTAAACAATATAATAAAATTAACAATTCTATAATGGGTTTAAAGCCAGGTGGGTGTTCAGACTAGATTTAAAAATATCGACATTGAGGAGACCTTTCTAATTTCTAATGGTCACTATTGTTCCACAATTTGTGATCTGCAAAAACAAATAAAAGAATTTTAAAATTAACTCTAAAATGGACAGGCAGCCGTGAGCAGTGAGGATAAAATGGGAGTACCAGTTGAGTTGTAATAAAAGCATGGATTTCACTGCTGATCTCACTTTAAAACCCAATTTAGTCTTAATTCAGTTTTATTTATATAGCACCAAACCACAACAACACTCATCCCACGGCACTTTATATTGTATAGTAAAGATCCAACAATATTAGAGAGAAAACCCCAACAATCAGAGGCCTACTTTGAACAAGACCTTGATGACAGTGGGAGGGGAAAAACTCCCTTTCAACAGGAAGAAACCTCAGACAGAGACATAAATCTGTGAGAGGATTTCGTAAAACCATGGCAGGCTGTTCTCCAGGGCTGAATTAAGCCATAGTTTTGTGTTGTGTAGTGTTCTTTGTTTTTTCAAATGCCTCTCTCCTCATTCATTTAATAAAGGCTTCAAAATAACTGCTCAAAGGTGTTACCACGAAAGCTGCCGAGCAGCGAGACTTGCCTCTGGAAGGACTTTCAAAGCAGCTGCTTGTTACTTTACATAATGGATATGACTGTGCATGTGCCCTTTGTGGCATTTTAATATTACATTTGAAGACAACACTGTCAAAGGTCCCTCTGTGCTTTTCTCAAGTAGCTGTTTCATAAGCGAAGGCTCCCTCTCATCTCTCTCCCTTCGTCACTGCTGATTTGCGCTCTTCCTCTAATCAAAGCTTAAGAGGAGTTCATCTCCTCTCCTCTCCTCCCCCTCCATCTCGCATATCTGTTTGTCTCTGGCCAACGGTATCACACAGGCTCGCCTGTTCTCTTTCTGTCTCTAGGCTTGTATAATGAGCTCTGCTTGGGACAGGACATTCTGCAGTTTGGCCTTTTACTCTCTGGCCAAGAGGGAGTGGGAGGCATGAATAAGAGGAGGAAGAAAAGAACGCATAGATAGATGTAAGTAGTCTGTCACTATAGCAGCATACAGGGGTAGGTTGAATGTGTTCAAAGAGAAAATTTGGATCGGCTAACTTAATTACCCTCTGCATGGAACAATAAAGAGTATGAGTAGGTTGAGATGGTTTCACGGTTCCCCGTCTCTCTGCTGTTTCATGATTACAGTCCTGGACATGAATCCTGCATATCATGGTAAACAATAGTTTATTTACTTATATGTTTAACCAAAGGCTGATACTGTGTTTAAAAGTCTGTCATAAAAGTATGCAGCATTTGAGTTTTTCCTACACCGTGGCACAAATAGACTGTTGTCAGTGTCACCGAGTTGTACATTACCATGTTTTCCAGTAGGGGTCAGTGTTGATACAATTATGATCTACTGTTTAACTGAATCGTAATTAAGTATTGTATACATACTGACTCCATTATAAATAAAAACATGCACTTTTCATAATATTTGGATAACATAACTATTTTTATAGGAAAACAGAATTATGAAAATATTTTGGCAACATTAAAAAAATTTTAATGTCCATTTTAAGAGAAAACGTAGTGAGTCAGTAATGCCACAGGCCTGTATATAACTGTACATTGTTAGCCTTTATTCGGAAGAGAGATATAGAGGAAGACAAATGATACGCAATGTGCTCCTTGCTATCTGATCAGTGCTTGTTGGCAGTAGCTGGGTTCAGGCTGAACACAAAATGAGACCGTGGCTTATGAGAATGTGGACGTTGCTGATCGCTTTAAAAAGAAGCTGAAGACCTGCCTGCTATTATTTAGTTTTGTCCATTTATACTGTTTTCATTGCTGTATCTTACTTGATATTGTAGAGCAGCTTGTGACTTTTGTTCTTGTTGCTTTTGATAAGTGCTGTATAAATAAACGTACTCCCTTACTTGTAGGACGAGTTTGTTGCTGTTTACACCAAATCCATCGTGACTTTATTACATATAATAAAGTCAAGCTGTCTTTTAGAGGGGAAGCTATGATCTGCCCAAGGAGACTCCAGCAGCAGTAGCAGTAGCCATCAGTTTCGGCCTATCCACTGCTTGTAATCCATACTAATGCATTTCTCAATTTCCAGATGAACGAGACACTCAGTCCTTGAATCTTTACGCTTTCTTAGAGCTGTCTAATCCCTGTGACTCTGTCTGAGATGTTTCGCTTTTAATGGCTGGCTGTATTTGAGCAGTAATGGCCACTGTGCTCCCCTTTTCTGTGTTCGACCCTGTATCCGTGTGGAGACAATAGAGTGAGCTGTGTTGAGAATCAATACGTCTCCCTTTGTCTTTTTGTTTTGTGCGGAAAGTGGAATTAGTTCCATCTTCAGAGCAGCAGTATTTTAGAGAACAACAGGCTCACTTAGTGCCTCTCTGGGTTTTAGGTCTCACTTTCAGAACTCTGAAATGTCATTGCTCTTACCATCTTAACACTGATGGTTTAGGTTGAGTACACCTTGCTAATTACACCCTCTCAAGTAAAATACTCTTGTGAAGTCAGAGTTAGACAAAAGCAGAAACTTGTAAAGAAACAGAGTGAAACATTAGTCTTTAGTGCTAGTTGGACAAACTTCTACTGTTCTTCTATCTTGGATACAATGTGGTCAGTTCAACAGGTCACACTGACTTCACATTCCCCATGTGGTGTTTTCACTTCTGTTTCTCTCAGGTACCATTCAGGCATCTTCTACTTCATTTTCTAAAGGATTTTGCTGTTGTGTTTGAATAAATCGAATAATTTACCCTTATTTACTGTAATACACCCTCTTACATCAAATCTTGTTGAGCCCATTATTCGTTAGTCGAACACAAGAACACTAATAGCCTTTTTCCAGGAGTACCTACTTGGGTCTGCTTGGCACAGCTTTTAGGGTTTTCCATTAGGTGGTAGTACTTGGTACCAGGTACTTTTTTAGTGCCTACTCGACTGGGGTTCCAAGTGATCTGAGGCGATTCGAAAATGTGACGTCAGCAGACTGCATGTCACTGATTGGCTAGTCAGTAGTATCACTTGTTGAGTCATGAGAGCTTCTCCTTCACAAAAATCCAGGCCGCTAATTTTGAAACCTGAAAATTCAGGAAATAGCTACACAAAAAACAACATGGTGGTCCTTGAGTCTGACAAAAAGCCTTAGACTGACCAGCACGTATACCAGCGCCTCGATACCCGTTGCTGTGGCGTTCGTGTCTCATAGAAATGATGTCGCAAGACTTTCAGTCGCATGCTGTAACAACCATAAGCACATTACGTTGTACGAGTTTGTAAAGGAAAATGACTGAAAACAAGTCAAGTCGAGTGGAGCAGGCACTAAAAGGCTAAAAGGTTTTGCAGGACTCCACCTGCAGACACCATTTTGACTCTTGCTTAATTCTTTCTCACTGCCCTAAATGGCTTGTACAGTCAGTACAGTCAGTGCAATACATTTATCATGATAGATTGAGTCATTACTCTGTCTGTACACTGCAGGACTTTTTTTTTTATTTAAAAAGCCTTTTCCACTCTGCTGCTCTTGAGAATAATCAATTCACGTGGCTGACTGACTGGAAAATAGTCACTTAAATAACTCCTAGTGATTCTTGGGTTTGAGGAAAGGCTGTCAAAAAGACTGTAAAGAAACTTGCACATCTGTATTATCTCTATAGTGCATATTTGAATGTTCAAGTAAGGTAAATAGAGCAGGCAGTTTTTAGATTTCATGTTACTGTGAGCTAGAATGACCAAAACCAACTAACACCTAGCCCCAAGTAATCGAAAACTTCCAATAAACTGCACTGCAGATTTTAGTTTTCGTAGAGCAATTGGAAGAAAATTCATCACAACTTGAAAATATGTTGATTATTGTTTTGTTTTTTTTATAAGACCTCAGATGTCCTCTAGACCGATGAAGACCTGTCTTATCAAAAACTAAGTACACCTTTTCAGCTTTTAAAAGATTTAAGCAACAGCCAGGTGCTACTGATCAAATTTACTTCACCACCTCTATAAGAGCACTGATCTGGTGCAGGAATGCGTCCATACAACGCCACAAGGAGTGACCCAAGAGCTACAGTTAAATTTCATGACAGTAAAATTAGAAAAAGACTGAACCAGTGTGGATTGTTTGGAAAGCCTCCCCTGTCTAAAAATAGCATGGCAAAGTTACATCTGAATGTACCACAAGACGTCAGGAACGATATTATTTGGACAGATAAAACCAAGGTGGAGATGTTTGGACAAAATGTACGGCACCACATTTCACCTCATAACAGTGGTTAAGCACGGTGGAGGAGAAGTGATGAGTTGGGCACCTCATGGTCATTGACCTGACCTCTGTATTGCCTCTGTATATAATTCGAGAGTCAAATATGAGGCCATCTATCTGGCAGCTAACAGCTGGCTAAAATTGGGTCATGCTAAAGCACATGCAATCTCAAGCACATCAGAATGACTTGAAAAGGAAAGAACCAAGGTGTTGCAATGCATCAGTCAAAGTCCAGCTCTCAGTCTGATAGAATACCTGAACGTCATGTCAGGAACTTAAGAGGAGCTATGTGATCATTAACAAAAAAAAGTAAACCTTGCACATATCCTGATCAGTCATGCTATAAGCTTTGTTGACAATAGATAGTTTGGTAGTCATTTAGTATTAAAAAGTACTTTGCAATTCCAAATTATATTGCTGCTGGGGGAACTCTCCTTTGATTGTTTTTTTAAGCTGTTATTCTCAGATTTATTAGCATTTTGTTCTGGAGGTCTTATTTTGAAAAGCAATTTGAATTCTTGCAATGTTTGCTATATTCATTAGTACCTGCGAAAGCTTATTTGGTCCTTTTATAATGCAAATGTTTTTAGCCAGCATACACATTAAAATGAAAGCCTGTGGTTTACTTTACTTTTTTCTTGGCCTTTCTTCCTTTTGGCCCTTTGACTGCCCACTGGTGTGTTTGTCATCGAGGCAGAGGGGAGCCACCAGCTGTACACGAACTCTTCCTGACCCTGGACTGGCTGTCTATAAACTCCTGGCTGGTCAAACAAGAACTCATTGTAGGTAGCTATTCCCACAGCGACTATCATGCTGGCAAGATCAATCTGCTTTCAAATAAAAAAGAAAGCGGTCCGGCCTTACACGCGCCGCTTTTGTGTGTATGAATAACACTCAACTGCCATATGAGTTCAGTAACCTTACAGACTAGGTTTTTAAGACTTTGCGTGTTGTGTGGTTATTGCTGCTTTCACCTTTAAAAGTACAGAAAATATGTACACTCTTCAGGGGTTTTTGTTTCTCATGAGCTCAGTGGCAGCAATGCAAAACCTGGAGGCAATGCATTTCTCCTGCTTTGCAGCAGGAGGCTCTGGCTTGATACTGAGTGATGTATGCTTGCTAAATACGCTCTGTGGGACCTCGGGAATGCCTACTCTATGTTATAAGACATACAGGCACAAACACACACTGCTATATTGTGTCGATGGGAGTTTATGGACTGGGGTAATGACAAAAACTCTTCACAGCATGCAGCGTTATGGTCCCCACTGCTCTCACTAGCAACAAGCAGCATCACAGTGAACAATTGAGCAGCCACTGAAGGAAGGAAATGTATTGCAGAGCGCGAGTATGAGAGAAAAAGAGAGGAAGACTTTGATTAGGTACAATCAACACAGAAATCCGTTCATCTTGGAAACCATGGCAGACTTTGATTACAAGAATGTATAAAATTGACCTTTTTTGAGCTGTTTATGATTGTGTTTCTGATTAGATATCTTGATTTTTATAAGTGTCTTTTTTGGTAATAAGTTTAACTTAACTTGTGAATTTTTAGTCAGTTTCCAGCTGGATCTAATAGCTGTTTTACATGAGTGGAGCTGAATTTTATTATTTATTTATTTATTTTTGGGGGGGTTCTGCCTTCAATTTGTAATTAGATGGCTACAGTGAAAAAGTTTGGGAATTCGGCCACTATTCCTCTTGAAAGTCAGCTGATAGATATCGACAGTTAAAATGACAGCGCAAGTGTATAAACAAGCAAATAAACAATGAAATCTGTTTATGTTTTGTGCGTCTGAAAAAAAATATTAGCCAATATATTAGAATATTGGATTTTAAAATTCACACATATCAGTATCTGTATTGTTCTTAAAAATCCTATATCAGCTGAGCTTTATCCATGAACGTTCCCGCTACTTCAGCTTGCTCTGACGACTTGAAAATCAATGCAGTTTAACCATAGATTTGTCAAAGTAACCCAGCTTTCATTCAGAGGATCATAACTGGGGACAAAAGTCTGATTCCCAGCTTAGAGACAGACTCCAAGCAGCAGTCTTTAGTGGAAGAAATCATGGCATATAAACCTGAGTATGGGCTTGCAGGCAGGACGTTTACCACAGACTATCTACACCGTGGCCATGTCCCAGGGAGTTTTTTTTTTTTTCCCACACCAGTGCAGTCTTTGCTCATCACCCAACCTGTTTGCTCCCATTGACTCACCCAAATAAAATTCAGGTTGCTGGGTGGCTGTTTTGACAAAGTGGATGAGATGGAAGTCCAACTGGCCAAAACATGACTGGAATAGGAGCGCTGGAAACTGTGCTGTGCTTCACAACGGGACAGCCTTAAAGGGGCTAGAGGAGAAATCAGTGGACTTTGTTGGGACTCACTGTAGTCTCTTTTAAACATATTTTAACAAGCACGCAGTTAGATCTGCTTAGAAACCGTACCCAACATCAGAAAATGAGTATTAGAAATTTCCTGTGAAGTGACAGGTGAAACCTGTTTTATTTAAACACATTACATCATCTACGTTTTTGGAGTCACGCCAAGATCTCAAGAGCTCTGTAAGGTATTCAACAAAAATACTTATTTTCAAGGGGTGTCTCAGCAACTAACAGTTATTTGAAGTAAATCAGCTTTCAGGACTGGCTTCTCCAGAAAATCCAGCTCTGGAGCAAGTTTTTTTTTTGTATGAATTAGCCTTATGTGAAGTCAGGAAGAAGCTAAAAGCACTTCCATAACTAAGCCCTAATGTGCACACATGTCTGCATTTGTTCCATTGTATTTAGATGTGGACTATAGGCCGTCTTCTTCATAGCATGCAGTGATTGGCTGCTTTATCACTCTTTATAGCTTATTTACATTTGCTTCTGATAGGCTGTCACTCCCAGGCATGCTTTTTTTTGCCTAAGGAGGCAAATTAGTGGCTGAAGTGTAAAACCTGGAACATGACTGAAAAAACTGGATCCGGAGCCACTGAATGTCAAAGGTTGTGACGTTTTATTAGCAAGTGTTGCTTCCCGCTCCAGTTTGTCTTGTCTGTGTGTCTACAGCAGCTTTAGTTTGATTGTGGGAGGGAACTGAAACCTGCTGTGATCTAATAGCTGGCTTGTTAACTCCATTCCACTGAAGGCTTTGCCTGTTTTCTAGGCATCCCAAACTTTTTCCCCCTGTTGTTCTCAGCCACATAGCATGTTGTCTTCTCTACACTCACAGGATTTGAGTTTCAGGGGGTGAGGACAGTTGTTTTGACTGTAAAGCTGTGTGACAAATTCTCCTTCGCTCCTGTTTGAATGTGAGGAACTGGCTTTGTGACTGTCTCTAAAATTCCTTTAGTGCACTCTTGCACTGGGAGCAGGAACAGCTTTCCTGTCATTCAGGATACACGCTCACACTATTCCGGACATCATGCCTTTGGGATCTTTGTGTGGGAAACTTTGAGGAGGGGGAGTGCTCAGAGGTTCAGAGCAGTAACCTGAGCTTGTGGGACAAGACACAAGTATTGGAGCTGAAGTAAATGTTCGATGGATTAATGTTCTCTTTCTTCAGAGGGAAATGGTTTCACAGTGGTGGGGATTTTGTTCTGACACTACCAATGAGGACTTGAGTAGATGTGAATGTCTCCAAGAGGACTCCTGAGTGAAATTTTGTCATAAATTTGAGTTGTGATCCATGAAAACCTCTCCTCACATTTTTCTGCGCTGGTAGCACCTCAGGAGGACTTGGATTTTAGTGCTGTTCATATTTTTTGTGTCGGATTCGGAGTGGGAAATCACACCATGGCTGGAGTTACAAGGAAGGGATCTGGGAGACCCTCATACTACTACAGATTCCTGGGCAAATCCCGACTGCAGCGTCAGCGGAGCCGGTCACGCAGCCGCACCAGGCCGTCTGCCAGCAGGGGTAATAAATACTACAACTGCTAAAAAAGAAAAAAAGCTCACCATGCAGCATTTTCAACCTCATGTACACAATGTTAGTTTAGATAAAAACTCGCTGGCAGGGCATTAATACTCATATAATCCGTGGCATTTCCTCTTTTCTAATTTTTGACATCTCTTCTGCATCGCTCATAGGAGAACTTCTCTTCTGGTAGCATTATTTTTAGTCCTGGCAACAACAAGCTGTGTGCTGCCGCTCATGTTTGTGTGTTCCTAAGAAGAAGTTTGAGTTTGTCAGTTGACAGTTTGGCGGAAATATTCACAAAGTGATGCTGCTCTCACATTTCACCATCAAAGCTGGGAAGCTTGCAGTTCATCGCGAACCTGATGAATTCCACCCTGTTTGGGCACTCTGCCCGCATGTGTGTTTTTTCTTATTAGCAACCAAGAAAAAGCTTGAAGTCTGTTAGTTTTTCTGCACTGCATAACTACTTTGTCTTTATTTATTTTTTTGCCACTCTGTGCCCTCCAGCAGTGTGTTTGTTCACTTTGCTGCTTCTCTGGATCACTGTACATAGTGCTTGCAGTGTTTGAACTGCAAGGTTCTAGTGATTACTATGTGATTTACTCTGCAGTGGATGTGATGCAGAAGTTTCTAAAGTGAGGATAGTTCAGGAAAACACGTGGGTGGCTCTCGCTCACTGAGACTTAATGTTGTTTGTGCTCCATCTCTTCTATAGTAAGAGACGGACAAAGCTGGACCTGAGCGTGAGAACGAGACGAATGCAGTGTGTAGGTGCCTGCTTTGTACGTCTTCGCTCCAGCTGATGAAAGAGATGCTTTGAAGTCTCCACTCTGTGTCATTCACTCCTCCAAAGAGATCGCGCACACGCATGCATGCACACGTGCATCGAGTTTAAGTACAAAGGCACACGAAAACACGCTTTGCCTTGATCTCTGTGGCTAAGTGCAAGCTCCTTGCACAAAAAACTTTTACACACAGGCTGCAGATTGTTACGGTGACACAGACGGGTAAAGTCAGCAGTACTGAAGTTACATTCCCACTTCTGTTTCATTTGGGAAAAAAAAGAGCTTTCATTAGCTTGTAGGGTTAAATAAGATGCATATGCAGTAAGAAGAACAACATATGCTCACCGGCCACTTCGTTGGCTGCACCTGTTCAGTTGCTTGGGAATGCAAATAGCTGATAAACAAATCGTAGGGAAACAACAAGTGCATTTACTTGTGCAGACATGATCAAGGGGGATTGCTGAAGTTTAAACCAAGCAGTTTTCGGCATTTTCAAATTATGTTACAGTTTGCACGGGGTCACCACAGTTGGACAATAGAGGTTAGGTGCAATTTTCTTTTTCCGTCCCAGTGTCGCCAAGTGCTTAGTTGTCTGATTGTTGGGGTTTTTTCTGAATTATTGCAGGGTGACTGTTGTTGTGATTTGGTGCTGTAGGAATTGAATTGAATCTTCTGATGGCTGCTTCCAGCAGGAAAACACACCATGTCACAAAGCTTAAATCATCTCAAACTGGTTTCTTGAGATTTACAGAGAGTTCACTGCACTCAAATGGCCTCCATAGTCACCAGACCTCAATCCAGCAGTGCACCTTTAGGATGCGGTCCAACAGGATGTGCATCACGAATGTGCAGCTGACAAATTTGCATCAACTGTGTGATGCTATCATGTGAATGTTTCCAGCTCTTTGTTGGATTTATGCCACAAAGAATTCAGGATGTTCTGAAGGCAAAAAGTAGTCCAAAGCCAGTACTAGGAAGTGTACCTAATGAAGTGGTCACTGCATGTACGTATGTAGCTTGTGAGATGAAGTAAAAATAAAATAGCTAATTAAATCTGATGACATGTAAAATCAGCTACATGTTTACATGCAGTGTAACCAGGTGCACATATTTCAGTATTTTTTGCTGCACCGTGTTAGCAGACTGCTTCAGAAGCTACTTGTTGTCCACCTTGTGTTAAACCAAAAAGGAAATACTTTCATTCCTCAAATGAAAGGTGGTGTGTTATATTCTATTGAGCTAGAATATAATACACCGCGTACTTCTGCAATGAATTCAGCCCATTGTTTAGTTTACTTCGACTCTTTGGAAGAAGAGTATGAAGCTGCTTTCACACACTGCAGAGCACTGTAGCCCTGAACTTTTCTATACGTCACCTGACTCATATTAACCGGCCTTTAAACCGCCACCCTTCTAGTACCAAGTCTTTGTGATGTCAGATTGTGCAGGTGTGCAAATAGTGCAACTAGACATCTGAGCCTTCATTGCTTGTGAGTGAGGATCTTGTGTATTTGCAGTGGTGCAAACAGAATAAAAGCCAAGCTATATCTCACCTAATTCTCCAGAGAGGCTCGAGCCTTTACTAATAGAATAACATCGTTTTTCCTTTTTAGCACAAATGTAACACTTTTATTTTCATGCAGCCAAAAACGGGAGCCTGAATCAGTGCTATTGTTGCTCCAGATGGTTCAAAAGTTTAAATGAGCAAGTTTTGGCTTTGGCAGTCTTGTAGCTATTTCACAGCATTAGTGTGGTTAAAAACAAAGTAACTCTTTGTTATGCACATGTATGTTACGGCAGAGAAATCAAATCTGTCTTGGTGAAATCAGATTCAATTTTTTTTATTTCTTACAGTTATGGAAGGTTTACTGCAGAAAGTGGACGGTTGCCTTCTTACTTGGGTGGCTGCACTTATTTTTGGTTCTTTTTGCACTGTCTTTGCAACTAGTAAGTATTTTAGCTTTGTCAGTCACGTCTAGATTAGCCGTACATTCTCTCGTCTCATCCAGAATGAGTGCATTACCATAGAACAAATAGTACTACAACCACATAGTAGATTTTCTTTAATTTGCTGTAATGAGATCTGTCGGGAGAGAAGAAATAAATAAGAGGTCTCTCTGGTAAACACTTTAGTGTGCCTGAAGCAAGATGAGACGCTATTGTTGAGATGTGTCTCACATGTGAAGCGCGGCAGCAAAGCATGGAACAATAAAGTTTTGCTCACACCATATCTTGAGGAAGGTGCTGTAGCCTCTCCTGTCTATTGCACAGTCAGTGGCACCGATCAGATGGCAGCTGCATGAGCTCATGTGTTATTGTTTTCTGAGCGTGCGCTTGTCTGTGCATTGTTATCTGTGAATGGAAAATTTCAGGAAGGTTCACCCTCAGAATCACTCTGGATCTGTTTCCTCTGCTCTGCCAGGGCTGGCGACATTTACATACAAAATTATCGCTCGTCTGAAAAAGGGAGAGCGGCGCAGCCTGTTCTGACTTGCGTGTATTGGAGCCCCCCCCTGCAATTATGTAACTTGCATCTGAATTGTCCCCTGATTGGAGTACTGACTGTTTTTCACAACAGAATCCTTCATTTATCGCCTCTGTGTCAGACAAAGAGTCTTTGCATTACACAACAGCTTTAAAAAAAGTTAAAGGTAACTCTACTGAACTTTTTCAGCCTCCTCAGAGAGATGTTTTTGTTCGGTGGAACAAAGTTGGGCCTTTGAAAACGATATCCTCCCATATTGACACATTTCTAACAGCAAAGTTGAGCTGTCATTAGTAGATCTTTCATCTACAAATCTGACAACAGATATCAGACTTACCTAAAGAGTGTTTTTGGAAAGTTTGGATCTTTCTCTCCCTCCAAATCTGCCAGTTACTCTGAGATAGAAATGACTTGACTTTTTTTTTTTTTTTTGTCCATTGATCTCAGTCTGCTCTTGCATATTTTTTTTCTCCCTGACTTTTAAAGTTGGCAAAACATCACCTGAACACCACAGGAAGTGATTCTTTTCTCCCAGTCCTTCTAGATTACCTTGATTTTCCTTTCATCTGAGAAATCTTAGTGTTTTAAATTAGTTTGAGTAGTTTTAACTTCCCTAACCTTCATCCTGCTCCACAGAGTGTAAAAGAGATTTGTATTTTTGCCTTGTATGTCAGCCAAATTGGTTTGTGGATTGAAGTGCAGTTATCATCTTGGTTTTTTTGGGTTTATTTTGTGATGGATGTGACAAGTAAGAGGTGGATCTGAATGAGAAAACGATGACACTGTATGCTCAAAGGTCAGTTACAGTGTAACCAAGGTAACAGTATTGTAAATCTGCTCTATCAAATGAAACAAAATCATGTTATATTACATAGACATTTAACTCAGGAGCTTATATACTCAGGAAAATGCTTGAAGGTACAGTCAGTAATTTTTTGAGGGCATTTAATGGAAAAAGGATATTGTACTCATAAATAGACACAGTTACACACATCTATTAATAGACGCACGTCTTGTGCGTCTATTAATAGATGTGCGTGCATTAATAGATTTGGAGTGAGTTTGCGGTTTGTGGGAGCCGCCATGTTAACCTACCATATTTGAATACTGAATTCTCGCCCGGCATTGACAGCTGAGGTAAACTGTGGACTGACAGCCTTCTGTAGATGGGGGGGAAAAATTGTGGGGCAGATCTGGATCCACTGTAAACACTAGCAGAAAGATGCCGGCCACAGCCGTTATGATCTACGGTCTAAATGTAATGTTTTTGCCACCATATCTATATTTATGGACTCAATTTATCAGAGATAAGAAAATACAACTCTACAGAAAGAAATCCATAATCTACTGATATCTAGTGGTGAACATTTTCTACACTGCAACATTAATAAGGCCATAAATCAAATAGGGAGTGTTGTCATTTTCTGACAGACCTTTTTATAATCTTTCATATATTTTGCAACCATGAGGAGTCGCCCCCTGTTGGCCATTAGTAAGGATCATTCACTATTCAGACCTGGATACTAAGGCCGTATTTTATATATGGTCTATTTCCTGCCCCAGACCCTACTGGAAATAGCAAATGTATTCTGTTTCAGCTTCTTGTAAAACATTAGATGAGGTGATCTAAAAGCCAGTCTTTAAATTGGGAAGTAAAGTTGAGGGTTAAGGGTGTTTCCACTGCCTTTCAGGCAGCATTACAATAATGGCAAGACTTCGTGGAGATACAGACATGAGCTAATAAGTGAGTGTTAGCCATTCCCTCCTGCATTTAATCTTACGCTTCACTGCACTAATCAGATAATGGCTTTATAATAAAATTAAACAGTTTAATATGACCTGTGACCACTCAGTGGACTGTATGGATGCACAACAGCAAGTTTTGCAGTTCCTTAAAGTAAGGCAGAACTGCAGAAGAGAACAAAGGAGAGGAAAATTAAAAAAGAAATGCTACTGAAAAAGTTTAGTAGGACTTGTGAAGGGGAAAATTGACTTAGCTAGATGGTCCACGCAGAGGGTTTTATTATGTGTAATCTGAATGTAAGAAGAGAGAGTACTGTAAACTCCAGCAAAACATGCGCATAGCATGAGCTAAAAGACTGCAGGTACACAGACAGGTTAGTGACTGGTCCATTGAGAGTCCTAACCATATTCAGTAGTGGTGGAACGGATCACGGTTGATCCGTAATCCGAACCGATCCCACTCCACGGTTCGGCACGCACGTGATCCGAAGATTCGAAAAAGAAAGGAAAAAAGTATGTGTATGGTGCGCGTGGTCAGTCTGTCAAGCGATAGTTATGGCTAGCGGTCCAAGTGGAGGAGCAGAGGAGTTTTCGGTATTTAAGAAGCCCTTTGCTGCCCAGTCCGACCGGGCTAAAGCTATTACAAAAGCTACTGGGGTGTTTAGCTGCAGACGGGAGGCCGTATTCCCTTATACAAAACAAGGGGTTTAAACTATGATGATGAATGTGCTTGACCCCCGCTATGATATCCCGTTGTGCGTCCACTTTAGTGGCAAGATCGTTCCAAGCATGTATGAGCAGGAAAAAATTGAAGTTGAGGCTGAACTGTCCTAGGCATCTTCTGTTGCCCTAACTACTACAAATGGGTGGACCTCCAGGGCAACGGAAAGCTACGTGACAGCTCATTATATCACAGCGGAGTGCGATATAATGAGCGGTATGTATTATTGTAGGGTCTACCTTACAATATAGAGCGCCTTGAGGCGACTGTTTTTGTGATTTGGCGCTTTATAAATAAAATTGAATTGAATTGAGTGGTAGATACAAAGCCCTACACTGCCCTATATTGAACCACATTTTTTTTAATAATTGCGTGGAATGAGTCTTGAGTTGAATGTTTTTAACAGGCAAAAAATACTTCAATAAGTTAATAAGTAAATGTTACATTTTTGTCTTTTTTTGCTGATCCAAAAATTGATCCGATCCATGACTTAAACCCGTGATCCGATCCGAACCGTGAGATTTTTTTTATCCGTTGCACCACTAATATCCAGTGCAGTCACCCAAGTAACAACTGCATCAAATAGCACAACAGCACAGAAAGCGCTGCTGCCGACAGTCTGCAAGAAAGTGTTTGAATTGCTCAATAACAACTCAATAATGCATTACCACTGACAGCTATTGCTCGTAATCATATTCTCAATAGGTCATTACCGAGAAACACTTTTGATCCGTGCTACTGCGTCACGTTTAATTTTTGTCAGGTTGTTTATGCTGTGTGCGAGTGCTTGTGTTTGTTCGCAATATCTACTGATGGGAAGTGAGGACCGAGTTCGGGCTGATAGATGGGGAAATGCGTTGACAACAATTCAGACAGCCGTGGTGACTCAGTTTCTCACTCCCACGTCACATTCCCACTGAAACTCAGGAAGTCAAATAAGTCCGCATTCTGGCTTTCTGTCCCTGAGTGTTCAGCTGCTTTAAATTTTAACATGACAGAGAGAGAGGTGGGTAAAAAAGAGGGTATTAGAGCTAAGTGGTGCCAGGTTCAGCCTTAACTTCAATGCCAAAGGAATCACTTTGCTGTTTTCTCTAAAACAGATTAGCCCTTTGATCTGTCTCTGCAGCTTGCTCCCGAGCCTCCTCTCTGTGATTAAAGTCATGTTTTAGTAAAGACTTCACTAATCAACACAGGCAACACGATTCTTTCGGTATTTTTGACTTCATTCCCCGCAGATGCGTACAATCAGGTCGAGAGGCTGGAGAATATGTGGGATCAAGTTTGCGTGGAGAAAAAAGTATTTCCCACTGACTTTGCCAGTTCTGTATTAAAAGGATGAGTGATAATGTTATCGCTTTGCCTCGGCGATCATATAACAGAAAGCAGAGACGTGAAACGGAGAGACAGCTAATATAGCAGTGTGGCAGTAAAGTGGAGCCATCAGAACCTCTCTGCATCATCGCAGTGCTTAACCCAGGATTACTCTCAGATCTTTTCTGAAGTCTGTGTCCTTGTTTACCCCCCAACCCACCCACCAGCCCGGTGAGTCATGGAGATGGGCCAGACGATGCAGTGCTTCTGAGCACCCAAAAAAAGGGTCCACTAACAGCCTGACAGGTGCAAGCAAATCCCCCCCATAGAATCCATAGATATCAACTCAGATTACAAGGCAGGAGTGGGTTTTGCGAAATAGCTGTAGAAATAATATAGAAGATTATTGCCTGTCAACATGCAGCGGACTGTATGTGTCACTGAGAATGGTTATTTTCTTATGGTATGTGCAAGAACACGGAAACACAGTTGACAGTGGAAATTGTGAAAATGGGACGTTAATGATATCAGTTGGTGCATTTTAGCCATCGTCATCCTTAAATTAACAGAATTCAGTTTTATTTACAGTATATAGCGCCAAATTACACCAGCAGCTGCCTCAAGGTGCTTTACAATCATACAACATAGAAACTGTAAATTAAACAACCTCCTATGAGAAGCACTTGATGACAGTGGGAACAAAAAAGCAGAACCAGGTTCGGGGGGGGCAGCCGTCTGCAGTGATCGGCTGGTAGAGGTGGAGGCATTAGCACATTTAAACAACAGAAGCTTACCCAAAGGGCTTTAGAGACAGGCACGTTTATATTCCAGGTCCCCAAAAAACATTCAAAATACATGAAAAGCTGAAATGTGTGTTTTGTTGTATTAACTAATTATTGGGGAAAGTAAAAATCACTGATATTTAGTGGTCAAAAATGTGCAAATTAATGATGATTCTTCTCATAAATCATGACATACTGCTCTCTCCTACAGCTGCCATTATAGGTTAAAAACACCAGTATCGGTTTTGGTATCGGCAACACTGGCCCTGTATTTAATGGGTATTTGATAGATAACAAAATCTGCAGTATCCCACAGCACTACCGACTGGAGGTTTAGGGCACAGAGGTGAGACAAAAGGCTCACTGTTGAAGATAGCTAAGTAATGATTAAATGCAGAGTGATGTTTAAACACAAAGTTAAAAAACAGACAAAAAGAATAATCAAAATACAAAGACACTGAAAGCACTGTAGCGCATATTGTGGTTTGTATTGTTGGGACTTGTCTGTAATAATGCGATCGACAAAACACAAAGATTGAGAACAAATATTGTGAAGGCCAGGAGGCTGGAGTTTGAGTTCACCGTGTGCAGTTTGTATTCCTCAGAGGAAAATATTTTAAAGGCTTGCACAGAGGGCTGCGTGAGCACCTTAGTTAATATGGCGCACCATCGCTTGACTCTGAAAGAGCTCCAGGGCATCTTGAATTTGACCCCTCAAGTCTCCAAGAATCTTAAGGGGGGAAACTTGTCTTCCACAAGTCTGATAACTCTCATAGAAGTTCAGTTCGCCTGAAGTCTGGTGACTGTTAAAGTTAGCGAATATAATTGATATAGTCGTCAAACCCTTCAAACCATTCGGTGATAGTGGAAGATGCAATTCCCATCAGGATACAAGTGTTTTCTCACACTCAGAGCAACTCTGTATTGATTTGCAGTGACCCTTTCCTTCAAGCTGACCCAAATCATGTCAGGAAAAGAGCTCCACAGATTCCCCTCACTACAGGGACTCAAAGGTTTGGGTTTTCCCTGTAATTTGTCGGGTCAGCATGGGACACTCGCTCCATATCTGTGTGAGTGCTAGTGCACTAGTGGATGTTATTGAAGTTAGTAGGATATCAGCCAGCACTTACAGGAATGCTGCAGCTGAGTCGCCCTCTGCACAAACACAAACTTCCTCCTTCTTTGCCCCACTTCTCCTCCTCCTCCATCCCTCTCCTTTGCTTTTCCATAACAAGCTGCACACAAAGGCAAGAATGCGCCAAGCTAAACACAAACCAAAGCTGCTCTCTTTCTTCATATCACTTGCATGTTGTTGGATGTGGATCTATTTTCCTTGTAGATAAGAAGTAGTCAGCTGTTCCGCCGCTGGATGCTTTGTGCATCAGTACTTGTAATTTATCCATCAGCTGGTTGCACAAAGCTGACAGACAGCTGAGGCTCTACATTCCTCATTGAGGTGTTAGTATTAAATTCAAGGATGATTTCATGTTTCTTTGATGTGCGTTTGCGTGTTGACTTAGGGATGGACCTTGGTGCCCAATCACAGCTAAGTGACCGTCTTTGTGTCTGCACCAGTGACTTTTGCAGGCTGAAATAATTCTCTTTTATTCCCTGGTGTTGAGAGCCTCTCCAAGGAGACTGAGCAGCACCTCTTTATCGCCCCATCATCCCCGCACTGAGTAAATACAAATCCCATAGGTCAAAAGTCCAGCGCTGTCCCCACAGCTCAGCGTCAACACATCATGGTTTCTGTGTACATGTGAGGAAACAGATGCAAACAGATCTCGCTCACCAAAACATGCTTTAGAATAGCCATTAAGTTTGATGGCTCAAAGCTGTGGTCGCGGTACAGCGTGTGCCTGGGTGGGCCTCTCCTGTGACTTCTGTTACATAGACTGAGCATGAAGTGAGATATTCCATTAAAAAGACCTGAGATCTGAGAAAAAATTAAAAGTTAGTTTAAAGTCTAAAAATTGAGTTTCTTTTAGTTGAGGGGAAAACAGAAAAATGATGTATTTGTGAAGCAACCGTGATGAGAGCCGGGGTGGACTGAGACAAGATAGTCATCCAGGTAGAGAGAACAGAGCAAACACAGTCTGACAGCCTGTGATTTTATTTATTTCTTTTTTTCTGCAAGTTTTCATTGGTCTGAAGTGAAAGAGACAGAGTGTGTTTGTGTGCGTGTGTGTGTGTGTGTGTGTGTGTGTGTGTTATCTCTCTTCTGCTTTTTTCCCCCTCCTGTCATAACACAAGAACTCTGCAATCTCTGCGGGGGCTATTTTCCAACCCTGAGGGTATAGACTTCTTGAAACACTGATAACAGGATCCTGTAGTTAAACCTTCAGTGCATTAGCACAGTGAGCACAGTTTTGCTGCTGTTGTTGTATTTAAACCTTGGTAAATGGCCTGCATTTGTATAGCGCTTGACTTAGTCCCTAAGGACCCCAAAGCGCTTTACACTACATTCAGTCATCCACACATTCACACACTGGTGATGGTAAGCTACATTGTAGCCACAGCTGCCCTGGGGCGCACTGACAGAGGCGAGGCTGTCGGACACTGGCGCAACCGGGCCCTCTGACCACCACCAGTAGGTAACGGGTGAAGTTCTTGCTCAAGGACACAACGACCGAGACTGTCCGAGCCGGGGCTCGATTAGTGATTGGTTTCAAGTCGTTCCATAGCTCTGTCAAACTTCAGGAAAACTTTCAGCTGGTTTTACTGTTGTCGCTTTTATAACACCATATTTGGTCACACAGTGAAGCTGTTTAAATAAAATCATGTTTTTGTTTTACCACTAGTATTTAAGGGGAAACTGTTCTAGGTGCCAAGCAAGGTTGGCGCTAAAAAGGAGTCCATCTACATTATAATAACCTTTAAATACCTGTAGATAAAGGATATATTTAAAAGATGGTTCTAAATGCAGTTTTGGTCTCTATACATAGTTTCTCTTCCACACAACAACTCTGAGTGCAGTGATTAAAAAAAAAACAAAACAAAACAAAAAAACAACGTTTTAAACTACCTTAACTAATTCAATTGAGTAAGGGGTGTGGCTGCCTTGATGTGTCCGTTAGGTATCATCCACTACAAGATATTAAACTGGACCTCTGTAACGTGTCTGTGCTGTTTGTCCCTTTTGGATCATCGTTAATAGGTTAGTATTATATCTTGCTGTGTAGTTTAAATCATCCCAGAAGTTTCTGTTTCAGTTTTAAGTGGTTTATTAGTTACTTGGCACTAATTAGTCAATATATGAGTTTATAAATGCAACATGCTAACTAGCGGTTGCGGCTAATTTTAGTACTCAACAATTTCATCCAACTTCTGATTTAAAAAAAAACAAAACCTGGCAGTGTCCAGAATACTAATGTTGAAGCTTCTTTTTGATTGATTTATTAATGATTAAAATGCAAATGTAATACAATAGACAAAGAAGTGTGTGTTACAATGATGTCAAATAAACATAATGAAAAAGTTACAAATAATAATGGCTTTTAAAACCTTATTGTTTAAGAATAAATTGCGGGTACGCAGAGTTCAATTTCCTCCAAGAAATGAGGTGGTATAGCGTCGCCTTTGAGAATTTGCATTTATGAATGTGGAATTTGGGAAAGAGTCAAATCAAACTGATGAGGTGAAATGCCTTTGAGCTGCTCTCACTGAAGTCAGAACAACCAAATAAAATGTAAAGGCTGTCTAAAAGTAAATGGAAATAAATAAATAGGAGCTAGTCTCTGGGAAAATCTCACAAAAAGCGCACAGTGTATATGTATCACTCTTATATTTGTATACAAAGTTTTTCTATGAATTTATGTAAATGTAAAGGGAAAAATCCTAACATTTCTAAACAACATGAACAAACAGACAGAATGGCTACAAACACAATGCAGAACCCTTTTGGGTTTATTGGTAAATTTGTATCTGGTCTGAGTAACTGAATAGTAAACCTTCATTGTTGAACTACTGATTTGCCAGGAGAATACTATTAGATGACTTGTATAGAATAGAGCTTCACAAAACATCTAACCAGTATAGGTCGTAGTTCCCCCAAGAACACACATGGAGTTAAACTGTAGCAACATGGATTAATGTTTTATATACTACAAAGGAACGGTATAAGAATTATAAATGGATCTGATTATTATGAACAAGCGAGTGCAAGATTCATTAAACTGAATACCTTAAAACATTCTGATTTAGTTGAGCTAAGCACCACACTGATATTGTACAAAGCACAACATAATCTCCTTCTAAATTATATTTAGAGGTTGTTTGAAATTTGAAAGGAGGAGAAAAACAAAAATTTCATAAAAGATCATGGGTGTAAACCTGTGTAGCAATTGTGATGAGGGATTAACACTGTTTTGTTGACTATATAAGTTTAAAAAATAAAATCTGGTGCTACATATAAAAATTAGATAGGCGTCTTTGGCGTTTGTTTTGGTGAAATCTAGTGCTGACATTTAGAATACGTTGTGTATGTTGGCCAATAATTGTTTTTCCTATCAAATGGAATTCTTGATTGACCAGATTTATTTATTTATGTAACCTGATTATTGCAGTCATTGTTATAATGACTGATCATTCATAAATTAAATATAAAACAGTCATAGAATTTTCTTAGCTGCCATTCAGAAAGAGTGTAGAATGATGTAGATTTATAAATACAACGTAATAACACTGATCCCTAATAATAGGGTTATCAGAGGGTTTCTGCAGGTCCCTATTTTGTCTGTTTGTTATCTGTGATATTATATACATACTTTAGGTAAGGGTAAGGAAGAAGAAGACTATCATTGAGCAAACAACAATGTAGCAAGTTTAAGCATATTAAATAAGCCATGTAAATGTTTTTAAAGCACTCAGTTTGTCTTTTTACATAGCGGGATATGCACACAGTGTAATTTGGTGACAATAAATGAAAACACAAACTTTATTTATAAGAAAGCTTTAGGTGTCATTTAACAGGCCAATTCTGCTTTTTGTGTCCTGTCTTAGTTATCTGGCATAAAAGCATGCTATGTTGTATTAACTCATAAGAACAGCAGTATCAATGTATATGTAACAGATGAATCATGTTTTCAGGGACACAGAGGAACTTTTAATTGTCAGTCATTTGTTTCGGGGGAGGAAAAAAAGGAAGGCTGATACTGAATGTTCTTTTTCAAATCATTTGAAGGTAGATTAAAAAACCCTGTACAACAATATCTTCCTTACAATTTCATCAGTTATCACAAAGGCACTTGGCACAACCTGCTCCTTGTGGTTATAAACATAATCAGTTCATGTAAAAGAACAATGTCTACGTAGGAAGTCAGGCATTGTTTTTATTTCACCCTGCTTTAAAACAGAAGCACATTGGTACAGCCATGCAAAAAGTGTGCTGGTATGCAAAATATTCCACACTGGACCTGTTTTCACATTGATAATTAACTAGATGTTATCAGTGTTCTCTGTCTGACATCTGCCTACCTGATTTGGATAGTTCTTTTCTTTATCAACACAACTGGATAGGTGTACTGGGTAGGTAATGCTTAACTGGGAGTATTAAATATCACAGTTTGCTTCCAGAGATCTATACCACAAAGCCGGATTTTGTCTTTTCCATGTAATTCAAGGGTTAACTCTGGGTTTTCTGTACTATGAGAGTGGTTCATTTCTTATCAGATTAAATCTCCATGGCAACTTAGTTTGTAATCCTAACCTGCTCCAGATTAGAGGAACTGAGGAACCTATAACAAGTCACTATTGTACTTACTGACCTCATATTAAATTTCTATGACGATTAAGCCTATTGAATTCCGCTTTTATATTTAATAGGTTTAATCATCATACGATATCTATAATATTTATAATTGAATACATGTATCCAGTCTGAAGTTTCCATATGCTCTAATTTTACTGGAATCGTTTTTATGTTCTTTAGAGATTTTTAATCTCCATTTTATCATCATCTGACAAAGTCTCTAATTGGAATAGGTGACACTCATAGGGATCATTTTCTGTGAAACACACGTTTAAGATTGGTTAAATGTTCCCAACAACACACCTTTAATGGGAACGCACAGGGGAAGCCCTGTGTTAACTTGGCAAATTGATACTCAACTTTATGTTGTTTATCCTGATTGCACTTCACTTCGGCGTATAGGGCCAAGAAGTGGGATAGCCTCAAAATCCTGCGTCCTTTAAAAACTCTTTTTTAACAGGCAGAAACCTCCAGCAGAAACAAACCTCCAGCTCAGGGAGAGGCAGTCATCTTCCATGACCAGTTGAGGGTTAGGGGAGAAAGGCTGTTGCCAAAAAGTCAAATATTTCTCCTTTAAAGGTCAAGTGCATTCACTCATAGGCTGCACTCTGTCTGGCTCTGCTGGCCAGACAGAGTGCAGCCTGGGCGCACATATTCTAAACTCCCAGCTATCAGTTGGTTTATACTGTTTTAAGCCCCCAAGGGCTCAAACTAGCACTTCCAGCTGTGGGTGGAGTCAAAACAGAAGCATGGCTCTTTTTTTGTAGTAGGTGCTGATGGGGGATACAGGTTAGTTTTTAGGAGATGAAGGTGTGACGATGCAGTTTTTGGACAGATTGAAGAAAATAAATGAGCTCGTGATAAGGTAAGACAATTAGCTGGATAAAGAAATGAAGAAGTCATCAATGCGAAACAGAAAGGAGGTGAGAACAGTGCACTGTATGGCCTTAGGTCTTTGACACTTGGTTTTCCGGTAACACCCTTTTGACCCAGCTGCTGTCTGTGAGCTCCCTGTGATCTCTGATCCTCTGACCTCACAAATGCAGCTCCCAAACACACACGTGCACCAACACACACACCTTTAAATCTTAAAATAGCTACAGTTAATAGCAGTTCCCCAGAGCCCCCAAGCAGGATGTTTCAACAGTCTGAGACCAGCCACCACATGCAGCGCAGCACAGCTCTTTCATCGTTTTCTTCCGGATTCTGATTGGAACTGGTGTTTTTTAATTTAAATTTCATTGAGTACGACTGTTTACAGCTCGCCGTCTGCTTGCGGGTTAGAGTCGGATACGGGAGCGAGTTATAGCGAGAGGGTGGTGTGGGGGCAAATTCCACGCGCTTGTGAAGATCCATCGCACGCAGATGTTGAAAACATGTGGAAGCGCTGGCTGCAAGTTTCACACACAGCAATTAGTGTAGCACTAAACGATGTGTGTTCGTGTGTGTCCTTTATGCGCGAGCTTCCCTCTTGAGCGCTTGTAGCAGCCAGCTGTACGTAAGTGGGGGGAGATTTCCGTGACGAAGTTAACTGGAGGGGTACATTTATTAAAGTTGAGCGGAGAAATGCGCCAGTGCTGATGATAACCCTAATCAAGCCCATTTTCTCATGAATGATTTTCTGATTTTATTTATTTTAGACAGAATGCATTTGTTGTCTGGTATAATATACTAAAAATAATATAGTATGTGGAGCATCATAGCAGATTGAGAGGAGCAGGTATCACCACAGAAGTCCACTGTGTTCCTCGGATTTGTACGCAGCCCTTGCAGCCCTCCTATCTAGACATGGACTCTCTTCTATGTAGGCATGGACTCATTTTGACACACTTGACAGACAGGGCTCTTGAGTTTTCTGTTTCGTACAGATATAATGGTTTTAGATGAGTCTAATTCTGATTATCTTATCTCTGACTGCACATTTCTAAGCTCAACATGGCATTAATGCTTAGCTAGTTTGCTTTGCCTTCACAGAGCAATGGATCTCTAGTCAGAGGATCGGGCTTTTTCAATTACAGAGACTTGAATTCGCTCCATGTCAGAGCATGTTATGGCTGTCTGCTTTTTGATGCTCTGGACCACGTGCGTTTCTCTTCTGTTCTCTTTGTGTGGGCTCGGGATGCTTCGCACAGCAGGAAGTGCTATTCCTATGCTTGTTCTTCAATTACTGTGTAACAGCGCTTAATACAGTCAACCAGCCTGTTAAGCAGCAGACAGCTAATTTAGCACAACTCAGCTTGATGAGCGAACAGAAAAGACAGCACTGACAAACACATCTTCCGTGTGTGTGTCTGTGTGTGGCCTGTTAGGATATGCTCCGAATGCAAATACCATATTAGACACATGTCACATTTGATGCAGTTTTTGGTCATGTCATAGCAATCCTGAGCCACTTCAGTCCTTAATTAGCTGAAACCAGAATATTCTAATGCATAAAAATTTCCACCCTAAAGTCAATGTTGATGCAACATCAAAACTTCCCCAAAAGTTGATATTTAAAAGGTGCATAATGGACATTTTATGTCAAACTTTAAGAAAATTGTAAAAGAATCACACGGACCGGTTTATGCCCGACAATATTTTCACGGACCGGCCTTTAATGTGTCGTGGATAAATACAACAAAATAAAACTAGTACCGGTACCGAAAAAAAGAAGATTTATTCATAACACGCGTGAAAAGACCCAGGAAAACCGAGTTAACGATAAAAACGATAACAAAATAACGCTGAAAACCGATAAAAACCCTGAAAACCATACATTTCACACCTGAGCCTCAACTCTCGCGGTCCGGTACCAAACGACTCACGGACCGGTACCGGTCCGAGGCCCGGGGGTTGGGGACCGCTGGTATAAAAGTCTCGAGTCTTCTTTCTTTATATTCTGCTCGGAAAACACAAACTAAGTCCAGAAAACTATTGAGACACATGCAAGCATTTATGGAAAAACAGTTTGTACAATTTTTACGGGCTTGACAGTCAACAGTCAAGTTGATATATCAATGGCCTCTGTCCAGATGATCTCACACTGCTTCAATAATGTTAATGTCAGGGCTCTGGGGAAGCAAACCCAAGGCTGATTTTTAAAAAATACACAGCGGAAAGCTACCAGTGTATGCTTTCATTGCATTTCCAGATCATTGCCATATTAAAACATTAAGCCCAAGTCATGATGCTGCATGGTAGATCGTTCTGCCAAGATTCTCAACACCGCTGGGTGAAATGCAGCCCCAAACCATGACAGAGCCTCCAGCCTTCCACTAAGATAATTTCTGATGAGACTTTGGTGAACAAATTTAAAATACAATTTAAAGTTGTTTCTTTGGCAAGTTGTTTGGCATCTGTCAATGCAACATCAGTTCATTCCTTGAGTTAGCTCGAATGCTATTTTTATGCTTGAATGACAGAAGGTCAGTGTTAAGTGGTGTGACAAAGAAAGAAAGAAAGAAAAAGAAAGAAAGAAAGAAAGAAAGAAAGAAAGAAAGAAAAAGAAAGAAAGAAAGAAAGAAAAAGTGCTTTCGTCAAAAAATGGTCAGGTACAAAGAGTGGAGCGGAAAAAATCTTTGAAAAGATTCCAGAAAGCCTGGAGAACTATTGCTCAAGACCTCTTTAAAAGTTAAAACCACATCTCGCTGCTTGGAAACAGAATATAAAGAATTTATGGGAATTTTATGAAGCCTTTTGTGCATTACTGTATATAATCAATTTTCAGTCCATCAGTTGTTTAACACTGAGATGTTAGTTCACCCACCGCCTAACATCTGATCATTCTGCTCTCTACCTGTGAGCTAGCACTTTGCAGTGACGGCTGTCTGAAATCTGTGAGGACTTGCATGCTCAACATCACTCACATTCCTCTTGGACGTGTCCAGATATGCTTGTTCTTTGCACATTCACAGTTTTTGACTCCACAGCTCTTTTAAGACGTATTCAGATGAGCGTGTTCTTAAATCATGAAGGTCTGTGTGTCTGAGTTCAGAGGGAAAACTGAAAACTACACGAGAGACGTAAGATAACATATCACGGATGAGTTTAGTAAGTGGGTGACGGGTGGGAAAATAAGAAGTGGAAATGTAATGTGCATGTCTTTATATCATGTCAAATATAAAATAAAAATGAAAGGGCTTATTTTTGTTCTTATGAAAGTTTAAACTATTGTGTATCAGCACTGAAAGCATTCATAGTCTGCTTAAAGCTTTGCTAAAATTGATGAAAGCATTAGGTTAAGGTTTGAGCTTGTGATGTTGTGTTTCATACCCATCAGAAGCTTTTCTTTTTGTAGAGTGTTTTGAGTTCACTCCAGTTTGAGCCCATTTCTCACCACGAGCTCCAGACCAGATCTCTATCACGCTGCCTGTGTCAAAGGTCAGCCTGGTCAGTCTGACACTTTGATCGAGTTGTGTTTGGAGTCTTTCTCCTTCCTCTTTGAGTTTCTTCTTCGTCTCTTGATTCTTCAGTTTGTTGAAAATGAAAGGTTGAGCGAGTTTTAAAAGCAATCGTGATGTTTGACATGATGTGCACTTTAAAATGCATCATGACTATTGTGAAATATGGGGAAAAATAGTTTTCTTAAGAGGAAAGAAGAACAATGCCACCCCCATGTATGTAGCTTAGCAGACTGAAGGGAAACCGTCTAGTCTCTGTCCAAAGCTCTGTTCAGCTCCTATAAAATGATTTGATAAATGATTTAAGCAAGTGCAGGACAGCATGTTAATTAGTTGGCTTTGGAGGTGCTGATTAGTGAGTTTATTGGATTGATGTTTTTACGATTCTAAGGCCAAACGTTAAATCTTCTCTCTGTTCAGAGTCTCCTCCAGAAAGGACAGGACGCCGCCGCAGTATGCCGGGGTCCTCGGACAAGAGCACACCGTCCATGGAGCCTACATCCACCGCTGCGACGCCTTTCAGAGTCACCGTGAGTACTGTGAGTTTGTCTTTGTTTTCCTTTTTTCTGCCTCTTCTTTGTTTTATTCTCTGACTTTGTCATTTTCTCCCCCTTGATGTGCCTTAGAAGGCTGTTTCTTATAGAACAGGTTTGCTTTTCCCCCTTTTTCTCAAGGCTCGTCTGGCATCCAGATGGAAGGATGCCAATCTGAAACTCATTTGCTTTAAGTGTTTGGAACAGGGCCTTTGATGTTTGGCGTCTATGCAACACAAATACATTTGCACAATTTGGGTTTCTACTCAGCACTCAAACCCTCATTGATTTTGATTTCCCTTCATTAAATTTCTTATTCTCATTCGAATAGTTCAAGTGAGCTAAGGCACACACATACTCCCACACCTGTTCGTGCTCGGCATCCATCCGCCATCTAGCACGCTTGTCCTCTCCTCGGTCAAGCGCGCACACAAATGCAGAGCAGTGCTTTGCCTGTCATGTTGCATAATTCTGCTGTACTTTCTGCCATGTTTAATTCAGCAGATAAACAACCAGTTGATTAAGCAAAAGCATCCTCTATGAGTCATCAATTTAAAGATAATTAGCAATTAGCGGCGCACATTTCCATTAATGAATAATGAGCGGGGAGATGTCGCCCCAGAGGTGAACTGTAAACAGTCGAAGTTAGGCCAGCAGAGCCACACACGCTCAGTAATTAGTCTCTCATAAAGAATATTCTAGCTTTGTATAAACCATCAGCCTTTGCAGGTACACCAGTGGACTTAGTTAAGAGCTTCACACTCTTGCATCATTCCTGAAACCAGAAATTATATATTTGCTTTCTTTCATTTCCTTCTTTTCCCCCACCATCAGCAATATTCTGCACTCAAATGACTCTAGTGCTCTAATAAAAGCCCACAGTCAATGTAATAACAATAAACAGTAGACCCACTAGACCCACTAGTGCTGGACCACCTGCAGAGTGACAATAAAGTCTGTTACTCATATAAGACGATCACAGTTTGCCAACCTAGAGATGGCAAAACTCTAATCTGCCCTTATAAAAAGATGGAAATGGTATTGGGGGGTGTGTGTGTGTGTGTGTGTGTGTGTGTGTGTGTGTGTGTGTGTGTGTGTGTGTGTGTGTGTGTGTGTGTGTGTGTGTGCTCGTTCTCTGACCTTTTAATTACGATTGTATATGCTACCACTGTAACCGGACTTCCCGAAATGTAAAAAAGAAAAGGAGAACTGAAAGCTTGCGGTGAGCAATATAAGAACCAAATGAAGAAGTAAAAGCTTGGAGGAGACAGAGAGGCTCAGGTAGGATGGGCTAGACACTGGGTAAGCATCTCCTCAGCAGCTCCTTTGTACTTTCCAAAGGAAAAGGGTAGAGGAGTGCAGCACTGCTGGTCACATGACCACTTAACTTGCTTCTGATGTTTTATTGATGAGCAGCAGTAACTTTTTGTGTAAAGTAAACAAGCTTCCTCAGGGAACATTTAACCCTCTCCTGCACTTTTCCCTATACTGCCCCCCTCTGGCGTCTGTCGGTATTACAGCAAAAGTTCCCCTCACAGCAACATTCTTACCTGCACATCTTATAAGTAACATTTGACCATTATTTTTGGTGACCAATATTTTCAGCTTAAATTACTGAAGGGAAACAAGATGATTTTACCAACACAGAGACTAGCAGATCATACAGATACTTCTACACTGAAGATGGATGCAATTGAGATTAATGTGCAACCGTATTATTATAAAGATAACCTTGCTGTGTTCACACTGTAGACAGTATGCTGCTCTTGGCCTCTTCCTCCAAGATAGAAAAGGGAAGATCATGTTTTATGCTGATGATGTCTGTTTCCTACTGATTAATGCCTGCAAAAACAGGACTTACTGGAAAAGCACCGTCAACTTCAACTCAGTTTCAAAGAGCTTAGTAACAAGTACAGGTATGCCTTAAAGACAGAGACAGGATGTATCTTAATGCCAAGCATACATAAATATACCACAACCTAAGAGGCAGTAAATAACCATGGCGTACACAGCACCACACATATTTTAAATCTTAGTGCATATATCTTCTGTAATTGTCCTAGCATATGTATCTGTGTGTTCCCCAACTCATCTTAGACACGTTAAAAAATCTGGATTAAACCTACGATATAAACTACCTAGTTATAATCTATATACACTCAAAAGTTGATCATCTGAAAATGAACAGCAACGGTCCGTCTACATTATGTGTACATTGCTGACATTACGTGCACGTGACATGTGCAACGTTGTACAACGCTAGCAGTGTCTGCAATTGATTATTTTGTATTATACAATGAAAATTTAGCTTTTTATCATTCACTGGTTAGATTTTTATGAAAACCCATGTTTGCCATCTCATTATATATTGTGATATAATGAAGATAAAAAAAATAGCATGCTAAATTAACGTCTGTGTTTTCATACATGAGCAAAACTGTCACAGCAAAAATCACCTGTATTGCAGGTTTTTGCTAGTAATGAATAGAATTTGACTTTTTGATGTGTGTTTTATTTTATTTTTTTTATTTTTTCATTTTTGAGCACTCATACTTTCTAATGTGGGGGGAAAGGAGGTATCTAGACTGAAAAACAAGTAAAGGAAGTTGTGAAAGTAATTTTTTTTTCTTAGCTTTATTAAATATTTAATATTTATATTATTTTTAAAAAGTCATCAGATTCTCAGAGAGCGAAGTGGGAACTTCATATTCGACTGACTCTATTAAAATATCAGTAAATCAATCATAACAGCATATTAACATTATTGTTATTGATAGTTTCATGCTAATAGAGCCCTTTGAATTGAAACTGAATATTGAATAGATGGACTGATGGATAAGATACAGACATGGTGCGCGCACAAATGTTGGAGCGCAAACGAGAAGACGGGCAGTGATTCTCCTGCATCTTCTACTTTTTTTAGCAATAACAAACCACCCCACACTTTTCTTCTACAGTGAAAAGAGTTGTGGTGACATCTAAAGTAGTCCTCCTAGGCCTTGAGCTAAATCTGTCAAAATGTTTTTTTGTCATGTACTCTGCAGCGACTGGATTCACGATCTGCATGTGCATGGTGGAATCCATGCACACGCAAAAGCACAACTTCTCTAAAACAATTGCTCGCCAGCAGGCGAGAAAAAAATGTTTCAAAGCCAAGCCAAGAATAGTAGTTCAAAATGTGACTGTAAAAGTTACAACTTGATACTTTCTAATGTGCAGTGCTTTAAAGAGCAGACAAACAAATCTTATCTAAGTCTCTCACGTCCACGTCCCGCTGATTGCGCTAGCTGAGTGGATTGATTTGACTTAGGGAGAGATAGGATAAAGAGCTAACTCCATTCTCCCTACCTTCTAGCCCCTCTTAGATAATAGCAGGGGGTCTAATTGGACAGGTAGGTCTCTTGTTTTCATCAGGTTGTTCTAGAGGAGGACAAGAGAGGTTGACGTGAAAGCAGGGAACACCCTGCTGATTGTCCAGGCACTGATTCTATCAGCCCCCATTAAGGGAGCCTGGAATTGCCAAGCCAAGGGAATAGCATTAACTCATTGCAAGCATTTACTTTAATTTCAAGAAGAAAAAAATCCCAATTACACAACTCTTAGTGCTGATTTAATGAAATTGGACAGGCTGAGATTAAGATCAAGAATGCAGGCCTGTTATATACTCGCACACAAGCGGGCATGTACAGAGCTGCACTGTAAACAAGTATCGTATTAATTATAGATGGACTCTTTTGACAGACATTAAGTTTCAGAGGCCTAGTGCAATAAAGGACAGACAGGTTGTTAAAAACCAAGCACGATGAGCAGAATATTCTATTACCCTCCTTCCCATTAGCTGTGAACCGTGGCAGTATGAATTGATTAAAGAGCTCAATGAAATTCACACTAACGTGCGACACTATAACGCCTCCGTTTAGGTTTCTGTGTAAATAGGAATTTGCAAAGGGCCTGACCTTAGAGGGAAAAACATGTAACGCTGATGAAGACCAACCGCAGCATTGTTGAACGAGAAGCGAATCAATGTAAAGATCTCAAACACCGTTAAGCTGAGCCTGCCGGGAGATTGTATTCTCATTAGCGAGTTGCTTTGGCGCGTGGCAGAGTGACGGCGTGATGTATGCCCTCTCATTAAGGTGTCAGGTTTTGTTTTTGTTTTGTTGGCGTCGCTGGCCATTTTCCCTTGGAGTACCTACAGCAAGATATAATGGGAACGGGCCAAGCGTCCAACAGCGATGTCAGCCATCTCTGCTTACTGTATGATAATTGGCGTCCTATAGTTTGCCAACATTTGTTCAGACAAACACCAGGATTATTAACCACGGGGAGGACCGAGCTTATTTGAGCATCTGTCGTTTCAAGTGCCGGCTGGACTCTCTCCCATCGGCTGTTCCTCTGCTTTAGCCCCCATCCGCCAGCAACCTTGTCACTCGTTTGGTATTCTTTTGCTTTCTCCCTCATTTAATTTCATTCTATTGCTTCTTCTATCAACTCGTGCTCTGCCACCTCCACATCGTGCTCCACTTTTTCCCCATTTATCCTGCTCCTGTAGCTCATCCCTTTTCTGCAGACACTTGCTGTCACTTTCTCAATTTTTTGACTGGTCCAACCTCTATTTCTGCTTCTTCGTCTGCTCCTATTTCTTTGCTCTCTGGAGTTGCTGAAGGCAAATTCCGTGCTGAAATTTTTTCGTTGACCCCTTCATAAGCTAATGTTAATATAGGTATCAGTCATTCTTGAGAGGAAATAGTGTGAGGGGAGAATAGGTTATTCTCTTCTAATGACCTGTATCCTTTCTAATTGCTCTGCGAGGGCTTTGACAGGTTAACTGATATATGGAGCGGTGTCTTGTATTTCTTTTCGATGATTTTTTTCTTTTTCTTTTTCCGTCTTCTCTTTTAATGTCACGTCAGTGTCTGCGTACACCGGGGAGGGTGAAATAGAGAAATTATAGCTTTGTGCGCGTCTGTCTTTTTTTTTCTCTTCTGGATTCTATTTTTCTTTCTGCTCCATTCTTCCGAGGCCATCTATCAGGGCAAGGGGAGAAGTAAAAACAAAATGAGCAGCCACTAATCAATCCACCTCGCCTGCAGGGACGTGTTTCTATTCACTGACTTATTTCTGCAAATCGAAGGGAGGGGGGCATTTTAATTTGTTAGCTGTGAATATATCAACAGTAGCAAGCGCCTCACACACGTACACTCTAGGGCTTACGAGGAAGAAGCATGGCTTTGTGAATGGCGGTGTGTTGGAATGCAGAAAGGTGCGTCTTTGTTGTCAGAAGGTCAAAATCGTTTAGCTTTTCTTTGAGACTTCTCGTCATGTCGGTAACCGTGATGCTAAATGCATTCCAGCTGCACAGTGTCTGACTCATATTTGTCATTGTTTTCTATGGGCGCCTATGCTAATTTAACCACATGCCCACATAAAACCTCATGCACTCACATACACAGACAGGATGAATGAATTATGTATTTATACGACTAATAATATACAAGAGCGGGACTGAGAGCGAATTAGACCGAGAAAAAGGAGCCCTGTCAAAAGCATCAGGTGTCTCGCTCTCTAACAGCAGTGACTAAGCACCGTTCATTTAGCTAATAGCCCCTGAGCAGAGTTCATTGGTGGCAGGTAGCAATCGTCAGCCATTTGCTGCCCACCTCTTTGTTGGCTTATGCACATATGTTGCCAGGTATTGCTAATATAAGGCTTGCATACAAAAAATAAAATCAATCTGATTGTTGCTATTCAGTATTCAAAACCGATTAAAATGTCATTATAGCACAGTCAGAATAAATATTAAACAGTTGTTCTGAATTGTTTGAGCCCTCATCCTGGTGTTAATTTGAAAAAAACAAAACAGAACTTCATAACCAACCCACAGTAATCTGTTTATTGTGGATCTCACAGCCTTTATAATTCTTTATATAGCAGTACCATATCTGTGCACATTACCTGTGTCTTGCTTTAAACCACATAAGACTTTATAACCACTTGAATAATCGCAAAGAGCTGGAAATTTTCATGTGCTGCCACAGATTTTTAGTCCAGTTCTTGTATAAATTGGCATCGCTTCTTCTTTGTCTTTCATTTGTTTCCTCAAATTTTTTTAAGGACATGTTGCACACATATACTAAGACAGTTTTTAGCTGCTGTCACTGTTAGTAGCAAAGTAACAAAGAAGATTTGACTTTTTTAAGGCTTGTTAAGTAGTTTGACATTCTTCTGAAAGTAGTTGGGATCAAGAGTGGAGTAAAAATGAGTTTTTTACTCCTTTTCAGCAGCCAATTCCCAAAGAAAAACTTTGTAAGACCTTGAGAGAAGCTGAAGAATTATTGCTCAAGACCACTTTAAAAAAAATTGCAAAAAAGTCTGGTTACTTGGAAGCAAAATCCAAAGAAATGAGGGGTACATCGAGTCTTTTGCACAACACTGGACCTCCAGAGCCACATAGGGAATTTTGCTATTGTTTTCGTGGGCTATCAGGTTCTTTGAGGTGTTAAAATCGATTCTGTGCACTTTCATATTTACCTTTTTCCAAACGTCTTCCTCCAGTTGTTTCGCTACCATCTAGAAATTCAGATGCAGCTGAGAGTAGCTCCTCCATTTCCTTTGAGCATTGTGTTGTGGGATGGTAAGTGTGCACCAACAGCACACTCAAAAAGAACTGTTCTTCTGTGTGAATACTGAATACTGGCTGTTTAAAGTACAAACTTTCCCCTCAGCATTCTGCTGACAGTACAGTAGCAGTAGTGCTGTCACCGTACTTCCCTGTCTAACTTCAGCCTTGAAAAGAACACGGCTATCCCACGCGACGCTGGATACCACACGCCCGCTAACGATACACAAACATTCTTATGACTGGCGTGAGCTTAAATATGTTGTCATTAGCAAGTCTTTGTTCGTAGGCCAGAGTGCCTCCTGGATGACAGGTGTTGTTCATCAGGATGCCGGGGCTCCTCTGTGATCAGCTGGCAGACTGTCTGGAAGTGACTCTAATTATCCCAATTCCACTGTTGCCTGGGGCGACCTGTTCACACTGTAGGTGGTAATTATACAGGTGTGTTAATGGCGTGAATGGGAAGCAGGGAGGTCCTTTAGCCTCTAGCTTGTATAAGAATATGAAGATAAATCACTGTAGGTATTAGGTTGTTTTGAACTACTTTGTTTCTTAAAGCTGCTCAGTGGATATTGAGCCTATTAAACAGCTGCCTGAACACCTGATCAGTTTAACCACTAACCAGTTTACTACTTTTTCCTACACACAGGCGTACTTTAAAATTCCCTCATCTTTGTGCTTTCACCCAAAGATGCCATATACACCCTCTTAATTACGAGTCCCTTTTTGTTTTCTTGGTCTATAATAATGTTTCTTCGCAGTTAAGTCTTTAAAAACAAAAAGGTGATAAAACAATCAGGTTTTTCGTTTGTTTTTTTTGTCTCTCCAAACTTGCAACATCATACTGTTTATGCACCACGTCTCATTATTCCCTCGCTTTTAATGCCAGCCAACAGTTGCCATGGAGATGGTGAGGCGCTTGGGGGAGTGCGATTGCAGATGTTAGAAGAAGCAAACAACTCAGACAAAGAAGAATGAGAAAACCAATAAAAGGGTGCATCAATAGAAACACTGCAGGGGGGGGGCACGTCGCAAGATTTGTCACAAATACATAATTAGTGATGTGGGGAAAAACTATAATTTCTTCATGCATATGATCAGCCTTATTTTTGTGTGTGTGTGACAATGTTCTTTTAGTTGAGCTTCTTTTTGTGACAATATGCTGGTAGTTTTATGTCTCTGTGTGCTGGGGAAATGTTTTGTGCGTCTAACCTTGTACGGACTTTTCTTTTCTAGCATGAGCCTTTTTTTCTAGCTTTGATATGATATCTGTACCCATTTATTACCCTTTAACTATCCAGAGCACTTGCTCTCTTCTTGAATTTAGGATGCGCTGCTTAAATCCTGGTATTAATATGTTGTGTCTTACTGCCAAGTTAAGCAGTGACGCTGTCTTATGACTGTCTTTCTCTGCATCAGGGCTTTCTAAGTCGACGGCTGAAGGGCTCCATTAAGCGCACCAAGAGTCAACCCAAACTTGACCGCAATTCCAGCTTCAGACACATCCTTCCTGGCTTCAGGAGCGTTGACAATGACAGGTAATTGTTTGGTTATCATTCCTGCACGCTCTGCTTCTTCGCATATCAGCTCTCGTGCCGTCCTTTGGCCGACGGCAGGTTATTTAGGTCACTGTTGACATATTGAATTGCAATGTCGGTGTACTGACAAATAATAATAAAAAAAAAGGGAAATCCACAATCAGTCTGTCGCTTCCTATATGTCGTGCTCTTTTTCTGTTTGTTCCCCCCTTCCATTCTCATGTCATGTCATAGCGTGCAGTAATATGTTTGGCTCAGAGTAGAGCTGTGGATTTAAAGTTATGTCTGTAATTCATGTTAGAGCTTGTGCTGAAATAATATATATGTTTGTTTGGTTTTGCAGTAAGGCCTAGGCATGTGCAACATTGTTGTTGACAAAAAACCAAATGAGTGTGGCTGTGAGTACACTTAACAGTTTGAACAAGTGGCTTACTAAATAATTCACCATGTGTACAGTTGTTCTAAATGAGAAAATTGGCTGCAGTGACCAAAATCATTTTTTGTCACCAGGCTGTGTACTTTGATTTTCAGACGTATTCTTTTGACTAAAATATCATTTTTGTATAAATTTAAATGTAATACTGTCAGTTTAGTCTATTTTTCGTCAGCTAAACATCATAAGATTACAGTAGACTAAATAAAACATTGACTTACCCTACTTATTTTAGTTGACTAAGTCTGTTGTGTTGTAACCCATGAGAATTGCTACTCACGGTTTATAAAACTTCTTATTTTCCTTGACATCAAATGCAAAATGTATCTACTTTTCTCTTCCTCCAAAGTGTTGACATTTTGCCAGTTTTCAAGAGAAACAGGGGAATATGGGATATACTTGTTCCATTTTTTTCAAAGAAAAAGTTTTACCATTTCCAGAGAGCAGATTAAATGTGTGCGTCTCTAATGCAAGAACATTACTTCTAAGCTCATCTTGACTTTTTAAAAAAAATAATTTCTGATTGGATCTCATCTCTTTAGAACATTTTATCTTGTTTTTATTTTTTGATGAAAGTGTCAGTACATTTCATGATTGTATAGCAAATGCGTTGTCTTTTTGTCAAAAAGTAAAGAAAAAAAGGTTCTTGACAAAAACTATCAGGAAAATTTGTCAATGAAATTAATACAAATTAAGATGGCCTGTTTGCCTGTTTGCATATGTACACTGTGATCAGATGGAGACAGTATGTGTTACTGTACAACCAGTGAGTCGAGTACTCTTGCTTGTACTGTTGTTGGTCCGTCAGCCAGCCGCAGAGGAGAGTGAAGTTATAACATACAAAGAGTTGAAGTCCAACACTGTGAAAAGTGTCCACTGTAAGCACTGTCTGTGCTTTTTATGTCGTGGTTTTAGGTCTTTGAAGCTTTTGTTTGCGGTTCTACCGTTCTCAGAGAACTGTGTTGTTGCTCGCTTCCGTACTCGAGTCAGCATTCTGAACACCCATACTTCATCCACTTCTAGCGACGCACAGCCGGGGTGGTCCACAGGGAAACATGCACGCAGACACATCTGCAAGACCATAAACTACGCTTAAGGGGGACTGACTTGCTTTTAAAACCAGCCTCATGTGGCCACTCGAGGAACTGTCGGTTTTTTTGACACTTCCAACACTCGGCAACCCCCGAGGCCTGAGGACCAATCTTGCGCTATTACTTTGGTATGAAAGTCAGATTAAAGAGACATCGACTGTCTCTGAGGAAACCCTTTCATGTTACCACAGAGAACACCACGAGTCACACAGTCACAACAACCTTAAATGTTAAAAGCTGTAATAAATAAACAAAGTAACAAGACGTGAGCGCGCGCTCGTACTTTAGCTAATCCAGGGGTCCCAAATGGGAGCCGCACTGCTGAAATACAGGGTCAAACGCTAGTCTTTCTGGATGCTGGCAGAATGATGGGAAAATATCACCCTTAAAGATCAGCTTTCAATAAACTATGCAACTGATGATTAACACTGTCTGTAGGAGCAAAATTACACCTATTCCCTGAAACAAGTCACAAGGCTCGCAAGTAAACACCTTGATGACAAACTCAGGCTATGTACTTTCTGCCTTATAACACACATGGCATTTGCTGTTGCTTTCTTTTTTCTTCTAAAAAATAGACATAGATAGTTACAGTCAGTACAAGTCTGCATTTGATAGCTTTATTTATAGAACTGATTAAAGTAGTTCCTTAAAAACAGTTTCAATGTCGTGTATTAATAAACTCATAAGATCATTTTTTGACAGCCCTACCCTGCCCACCACAATTTCCCGCATGCATTTCCATCAGTCCTTGCCTATACAGCACATATCTATATTTGGATTTCTACCCCACAGCGCTACACATGTAATATTGTTTTGCTTCTAGCTGTGATAATGGCCAGTTCGTCACAGTTTCCTCAGAAGTTCAGCCACTTGGCAAATATTTGCCCCCCTGCCTCACGGTGTCAATTAGTATTCCACACCAAGCTGAGCTGACCTGTAATCACACCCTCGTCTCACTCTGGACTTTTTTTAATGCATGCATGACTAACAGTTATCACTCCCAGTACATATCTTTTGTGTGCCTGGGAATAAGCCAGGATGTCCATCTGCGGGGTTTAATTAATGGAGGTGCTGCGTTTGAAGAGATGTTCTATTGCTTTCCATTTCAAAACTGGGAGCGGAGTGGCTTCCTCTCTTCGTGCTTTTAATGAGGCATTAACATTACTGTCAAACTATCACAAGGGGACACTAGTGATTGTTCAGTGCGGAACATGGCGAACTGTTCTCTTTGCTGCAGTCAGACAAAACGAGCTAACCTCCTTCTTTGTCCCGCTGTCTTTTCTCATTCTCTTACCACTTATACATTCTTTTTTCTTCTTTTTTTTTTTATAACTTCTGTGTTTCTATTCTCCATCTCTTCTATCCATTTCAGCCTTATCACTGTTCAGCTCACCCCCCCCATCTCCCCAGCTTTTTCCCTCCATTCTTCAAACAGCAGCAAGGTTGCCTAACCTATCAGCGTTTATGTGTTTCACTGATAAAGCGCTCAGCAAAGGAGGTAAATATGGGACAGGAAATTGGAATGTCCAGGAGGTGTCTTATCTTACCTGACTTAACACAGAAATACGCAGACCTCAACTGCAAGTGTACACATTGACTGCTGTGTAATGGTGCGCCTCCGAGCCAAGCACATACATACCAGCATGTAGTGGGAAAAGGGGGAAATGCTGCTCTGGTACTTACACTCTTCTAAGATGTTATTTGGGCAGGCGATGGATATCATAGAATATGTGTGCGCGTGTGCCTTTGTGCTTGTGTGAAAAATAGGGAAAAAGGATGAGAAGGGACACGGAATGAGAGAGTAATGTGCTGTGAGAGGAGTCTGTGACACTCCCTGTCAGCCTGAGAGCTCCCTCCCCACGGGGGAGACTGCGTAAGAAGACAGGCTTGGGAACTGGCAGGAGAGAGAAAAGAGATGATGAGATGTGGGAGAGATGGACTGAAGAGAGAGCGAGGAGGAGGAGGAGGGGGGGAATCTATAGCCTGAAAGCTCCTTGGCGTGCATATGTTTAGACTTGAATGTTTGGAGAGGCAGCAAGCATTTTTAGTATTCATTGAACATCTCCAACACTGACCACTGCTGTGCCCCTATATGGTAGGAGAGCTAAAGAAACATGGTATCAAAGGGGCTCACTTCTTAAGTAAGGGATAACACTCTTAGACACGTCCGGTATCAGGAATTAATGGCCTTTACTTTGTTTCACCCTTTACTTCATCTCTTAATTCCCGATAAAATATAAGTCGGGCATTTTCCTACTTATTCTGTAGTCACTTGACAATCGAGGGGAAACATTTAAACAAGCCTTAATGTAGTTTTTCATGGTTACGGCTAAGGGTTTGACTAATACTCTTGGATGATGATTATTTACTCAAGTAAAGAAGATGAACCCCTAGTTTGGAGGTTTTTCTTTTTCTTTAGTCCGTTCACAAGTTTCTTACAGTTTGACACTGGATGCATGCATTGATATATTCTGGGCTGATACCAGTTTGTGTGCTGTTTTGTTTGTATTACTTGTGTTGCTCCAGGAAAAGAAAGCGATATTACTGTTTAATACTTGCACCATTTATACAACATGAAAGTGATGTCACACAACATATTAACCACCGCCTTTCCGCCCTGAACTTATTTGCAGATAGGCCGGTATCGGCTAACGCTAATGTGTGACCATTATTACATTAGATGCAATTACATGAAAAGGAAATAGCATTTTGCATGCAGCGCCACTAAAAAAGGCATGCACAGTGCAGAAAAGCATGGTAACAATAAGCAGGTGTAAGTCTGTAATAAAAATCATGGTTTAAATCATGGATCGAGGGTAAAATGTGATGGTGTCGAATGAATAACATGCAAAATTATTGAAAGAAATTTGCAAGGGTGATGGCCGGAACTGACTCGCCAGAAGTCTAGAGCCTTGGTTTGCTTTGTGTTAAGGGTGAGGATGTGTGTTTGACATGTCAATTCCTTCACCGCTCTCCTGTGTGCTGACTCATCTTGACTGCTTATGTGGCATACAACGGTAATATTATCGGGAAACTTTCTAATGTAGTTGTTGTGTCAGCGTTGTGAACAATAATGGACTGATTCTGTACTCACCTTTATGGTTTTGGATGCTGTCTACTTTGAGAGTCTAGTGTCTCTGTGTAAGGAAGTCCAGGATCCGTTATATTGGTGCATTCCTTTCTTCTTAGTTTCATTTATTTCATTTTTAAAAGCTGCAACCCAAGCAAGAATGTTTATATTTGCCGAATAGGTGAAAAGAATCACATCTGGCTTATTAGAGTTATTAAACATCAGTTTCTTAGTGTTGCAATAAAATGTAAATGGAGGCTTTGGCTTTGTCCCTGTTGCCATGGTCTCTCTACAGCCAATCAGAATCAAGCAAGCTCTCTGGCCACTGTATAAGTAATTATTTTATAATCTTCTATGATATTTCTCAAGCCATGAATTATTACTATTTGCAGCGAGGAGCAGACACGGAATCATGTGAACACACGCATACATTTTCACTGTGTGGGTTGTTAGCTGTGATGACATTGTTAGGGATTGTAGCCTGAGGCAGACTCTGGAGAGAGACCTGCAGATGAGGAGCAGCTGGACTTTGAAAATGAAATATTCTTCTGCGTTAATCAGAAGGTGGACACTCGCTGAACAACAATATCTTCAGTGAAACAGAAGCACAGCGATGTGTGCACACACACACACTGACACTGCTTGCACCAGTTTTTTTTTCTAGGTTATCTGTTTTGCCTAAAGAATATTTGTTCATCTGTATTTCATTATGCTTACAAATTCTTATACCAGATTATCACTAACATATAATTGGGTTATTTTTCAAGGGTTGTCAGGTGCAATGTGTCGTCTGCAGATTGCAATATGCTGTGCACAAATTGCTATCAGTTGTGGGAAAGGGATGGAAAACCTGGTGTTCAGATAAACATAGTTTTGAAAATCAGTGCTGTTTCCAGTCCAGGGCTGCAGGGGGTCTGGAACCAGTTCATTCACATTCACACCTACGGTCAATTCAGAATCACCAATTGACCCCCGTCATGTATTTCTTTGGACTGTGCAGGAAACCCACGCAGGAATAGGGAAAAACATGCATTTCAAACACTTGTTTTGATGAAAATGCTAAACAGTGTACCAATAAAATGAAACGAGAAAGCTATTTCAGTTCAGTTTTATTAAATTTAGCGCAAGTTCACAGCATCAGTCAGCTAAAGGCACTTTATATTATAAGTTAAAGACCCTACAATAACCCCCCAACAATCAGACCGCCCCCTGTGGGCAAGCACTTGGCAAAAGTGGGAAGGAAAAGCTTCCATTTTGACAGGAAGAAACCTCTAGCATAACCAGGCACAGGGAAGGGCAGCCTTCTGCCACGACCAGCTGAGGGTGAGGGGAGGAAGACGGAACAAAAGACACACTGTGGAATAAAGTATTAGTGTATTAATAATTAAATGCAGAGTGATGTATAAACATATAGTGAGTGAAAAGAAGTGAGTGAACTGAAGGCTCAGTGCATAATAGGAAGCCCCCAGCCATCTAGACGTATTTCACCATTACTAAGGGAGTATTCAGGGTCACCTGATCCAGCTGTTTGTGGAAAATAATTGCTTTTGGGATTCTGTTACTGTTGTGGACAAGAGATGTACAAACAGCTTTGGAGTACTAGCTTTGTATGTGTGAGTGACAATAGATAAATATGGATTTTCTTCCATAGCGACAGTTCAACCAGTACATTTGGTTAGTATTGAAAAGAGCATTTTAAGGAAGTCCTACGTTTCTTTTTCCACAGTCTGGGCAATTTCCCCTTCTAATTTAATAAACATTCAGTCGTCTTTGCCTTTTTGATAAAGCCAAATTATGCCTATGTAGCATCTCCTCTCCTGCTAGTTTGGTGTTTCTGTGGCTGCAAAGCTCATGGGTGTCTGCATTAGAGTATTGTGCACACTCTCTAACAAAATTTATGTCACTCTGACCCTAGCTGTGGAAAGTGCATCACTAGCTTTGGACTTGAGTGCACACTTATTATCAGATATATCTGCTGAATCAATATTATGTACTCATTTCACCAATTTTTGTCCAGCGGCTCTCTATTTCAGGCTGTTATCTGTACAGCTGCAAATGATACAATTTATTGCACTGACCTTACCACGCCCTTGTATGCCTCTTGTTGCTCTCCGCTGCTCTGAACGGCCCCGAATGCTCTTCTTGTATCGCAGATTATCTGACCCTTACTGCTGTAGTGGCTGCTCCACCATCTGATTCACACTGACCTTCCCTGGACACGCTGATGAATATCAAACCAACTGCGATGTGTGGGCTTTTAAAGTTTCTAGTAACGGCAGAGTGCCTTGCTTGGATCACGCGGTTGATATTATCAGATATGTTTGGGTTTTTTTTTTTTTATCCGTTAAGATCTTCTACATTATACAAAGAATGCTTCTTTGAGATTAAGTCATTATTTAATAAGTCAACAGGCTATGCTTGGTTTTATCGGTCTTGGTGTTTTGTTTTGTTTTTTTCTGTTTCCCTGGTAAACAGTTGGTGGCAGAAATGTGCAAAATATGTGCCAATAAAAGCCACCAAATTAAAATCTAAATAAATACAAATGCACTTACATCAATTTCATCAAATGCACCATTGTTAGACCTCAAGGTTGAACAGAATGCAATGTCATGTCCCTCTTTTCTGACTCTCTCTGCCCTATCTGCTGCTTTTCTCCTCATTGCATCATGTTAGATGTCACTGGCCGGTGTATTTCAGGGTCATTTATCTATTGTATGACTCATTAATTACTCAAACAGGTGTGCGTGTCTGTGCAAGAGTGTGTATCTTAGATCTCATGAAATCCAGTCACGCCCTTTACATAAATGTATTATTACACACGCACACACACGCACACACACGCACACACACGCACACACACACACGCACTCACTCTTTCAGGTACTGCAATGATTCTTCCAGCTTCCTTGAGTGCACCCAGATCATTAATGGCATTATTGCTGTCGAGAGTACTAACCCCCTTCTTCCTGTCTATCTCGCCTCTTATTGAGTACAAGAATAGTTGTCTTTGTGGATTTCTGCCCACAGAAAGGGTTGATTGAAATGCAGTGATTTTGATTATGTGCTTGTAATCTGTGCCTGTAATTTTATGCATATCTGCATGTGTGTCTTTGTGTTTGGGTAACTGCAGTCCTTAGTACAGTGGCACCAGTGAGTGAGTCATGGTTTTTTATAACACAGCAGTCTCTTTCCCATCAGTCGCAGACTTCAGCTCTGAATATTAGCACACAAATAGAATAGCTGAACTGATTTCTAACATCCACATTTGTCTTCCTGTTTCGTGCCATGTCTCTCATCTCTGCATATGCTGTAGTTATGTTTACAGCACACACGATGCTGTAGCAGAAAGGGAAAAATACTGAACCAAATATAAAAATGGGTTTACATAATAAAAATGTGTTCAATTAAGGCTTGTACAGTAGCACCAAAATAGTGACTCTGACTCACTAATACTTAATATACAGTTCCATACCAGAGGACTATGTAACCTTGTGGAAAACTAATCCGGTTGTTCAGTCTGACGTCACTAGCCGTGTCTGGACCTAAACTCCGCTGCAGGTCTATATATCAAACGATCACTATGGCATTACTGAGAGTTGAAAAACTAAAGTCTTTCATCTTTAATAAAATGATCAGCGTTCTGCTCTACCAGGTGTAACAATTGAGTTTAGCATCCAGGCATTCATGAAAATGGAATTTATGACATTTAACGGAGTTAGAAGTTAGCAGGGAGTTAGCTCGCTAGCTTCTATCTAAATACAATATAGCATGTCCTGACTGCGGGGTTTTGGAAACAAATTAAACGTACAGCTCTGTTATCACTTCCAGCATAAATGAAGACAGAAAACTAAACAGCAGTGACGTTTGTAGGGTTACTGAAGTTGGGCTAGCTGGTATATAATGATGTGCTACGTGACCGCTAGCGACACAGCTATATTAGCATAATATAAACAAGCAAATTTTTTTTCCACTCGATAAAAGTTACCGTGAGTGTTCTCGGTGGTCAGGAACAAATGTAATCGCATGGCAGGATGCTGTAAAAGGACCAAACTTCAGCCAGGAGAACAACTGAGATAATCCATCCACAATACGAGGTTAGTCATTCATATAATGCTGCATTAGCTGGGCTGTAGTTACATCCTAAGGTTTTAAAAACTGAGCTTAAATGATTAGCGGTAATAAAAGCCGAGGAAGGTCAACAGTGATCACTGACTGTTTTAGGAGCTTTTTGAGATTAAATAGAAGAAAATACATAACATTAAACATGTTAACAACACAAAAGCCATATTAAACGCAGACTACTTTAGGCCCGGAAGTAGGATTCGTCACGTCATCACTGAACAATTGGATTGCATGCTTAATCAATCGATAGCTTGTAGAACTGTCTTTAGCAGCAATAACTTGAAGTAATTGTTTTCTGTGTTACTTTATCAGTCATCGTGGAGGGATTTTCGACTACTTTTCTTTACAACATCCCTTCTACCACACCATTTCAGTCAGGTTGAGGTCTGGACTTTACAAGACCTTGATTCTTTTCTTTTGTCAGCGATTCTGTTATACATTTGTGTGTGTGTGTGTGTTTGGGATTATTGTCCTGTTGCGTGGCCCAATTCAAGCCAAGCTTTAGCTGTTTGACAGACAACCACACATTTGACTCTAGAAAGCTTTGAATATCTCGGAAGAAATGAATAAATAAATAAAATGACATATTTAATTTGTGTTTACCACACACTTTTATTCAACTCATGGGAGCAGGGATGTCAAACTAATTTTATATTGTAGGCCACATAAAGGTGTAGTATGAATGGCAGTGCAGGCAGAGTGTTTACCAACAGAAAAATCTGCAAATCCTATGAACATTTTAGTTGAAAATTCAAAATCTGTGCACTCCTTCATATTTTCCAAAGCCTTCCAGCAGGCCAGATCTTTGCCAGGCCGATTTTAGCCCCTGGGCCTCATGTTTGACAGCCCTGCATTACAGGCATTTCTACATTTTTAGGAATTTATCGGGTCTATAATGCTATTGCTCTGTAAGATATAATAGCAGGGACTCTTGAATCCTTTTAGACATTCATGTAATGATCTCATATTTTGTTGCCTTTTAAACAAGGCACTTGGTGATTTGATGGTTTTGTGAATGTTATATAAAGCTTTACCTTTGATCTCTTGATTCAAGTGCCCTGTCATTTTTCCAGAAAACGGTAGTAGTGTGAACAATGGCAGCTACTGCAGGTGGGGCTGTGAGAGTGTGAGAGAGAGAGAGGATGATGGAAAGAGTGCGGCATAATGGGAGAGAGATATCCATCCATAAATCCAATAAAGTGATGACATTTAGAGTTATTAAATTCTGTAAACATTCCCCAAGTGGTCTGACTGTAATATCCAACCTTCTCTCGAGCTCCTTCCCTTTCTTCCTTTTTCCTTTTCCTATCCCCTCTTCACATCTCACTCACTGACATTCAGCTCTTGCTCTTCCAGCATTGAACATCTATCAACCCCTGACATATTTGTATATACCATCTTTGTCTTTGACTTTCACTTTTCTTTCTTTTTCTGTCCCCATTGCCCATTGCTCTCATTTGTCCTTCTGGCCCTCTCTTACTTCCTGGCTGGTTTAATAGTGTTTTTCAGCCACTAAATCCAGCCCGGCACCAATCCGGTCGTTAAGTGATGACGTGACAAATTCTACTTCCGGGCCTAAAGTAGTCTGCGTTTAATATGGCTTTTGTGTTGTTAACATGTTTAATGTTTTGTATTTTCTTCTATTTAATCTCAAAAAGCTCCTAAAACAGTCAGTGATCACTGTTGACCTCCCTCGGCTTTTATTACCACTAATCATTTATTTAAGCTCAGTTTTTAAAACCTTAGGATGTAACTACAGCCCAGCCCATGCAGCAGTATGTGAATGACTAACCTCGTATTGTGGATGGATTATCTCAGTTGTTCTCCTGGCTGAAGTTTGGTCCTTTTACAGCATCCTGCCATGCGATTACATTTGTTCCTGACCACCGAGAAGTATGTATTTAGTAGCAACAACAATCAAATGCTCAGTTACAGATTTTTTTTGCCAAATCTGAAGAATCGACAGCAGTGCTTTAATTATGTTCGTTGCAGTGGTATAAGTAGACAGGAAAGTTTGCGTCTTTTTCCTTCTGTCTTTGGCTTCCTTCCCTTTTCGCCATCTGAATTTACAACGCATCAGCGTGATTTGGTGCAGATGAAACAGAGCAGAGTAATAATGTGCTTTACAGAGCAGGCTTCACCCGCCACTGTGCCGTATTAAGCTGTGTCCCAAACAGAGTGAATGAAGTCATCAATAGTATCTCAAAATGTCATGCCTCTCATTTGATGATGATTACAGGACTTCATTGTACTTCTTTCTTTTGGAAGATAGAATGGAGATTTTAATCATTTTAGAGTCATGCGATGGTATTTTGGTGCTTCGTCTTCATTTGCTTCAAGGACAGACACGGCTATTCAGTTTTGAAAGTATAACACACAAGTGGTTTACTTTTTTCTGTTTCAATGAGAGACTAGCAAAACAAGTTTTCAATTGATATTCAAGGCTAGAACACTGGTACACAGAGTTCTCGAAGTACCTTCATTACTTAAACTCAGATAAACTTAATCTTCTGAATGAGGCTGCTGCTGGTTACTGGACTGCTCTTCCAGTAGACCATGCGCTCTCACAGATCAAATCAATGTAAAAGCCTTTAAAAATGCTGGTCCAACACACTGAACACACTGAATAATCATGCACACCTTTTTCATACCTGCATTTTAGACTTTTTGGGCCCCCATTAGCAGGTCATGCCTTGGCATTTGAATTGGCCATTCAAAAACATAAATTTTCTCATTATTATTATTTGACTATTCAGTTGTTGATTTTATCCATTCTTTCCCAAGGTTTAGGCCAGGGTCTTCTTCCTTGGAAATGTCTTGGTTTCATTTAAATTCATTATTCCGTCGGTAATAACGAGGTGTCCAGGCAGTGAGACAGCAAAGCAGCTACAGAGCATGGCGCTCATTCCACCATATTTGATAGTTGTTGTTTTTTTTCTTCAAGCATAACATCTTCCAAAAAGTCAACTTTTGTTTCATGTGTGCACAGAAATAAGTGATGTGAAACATCTTGCCTGCAGGTTTAGAGCAATGATTTATTTATTTTTATTTTTATTTTTCAGAGGACAGCGGTTTTCCTGTAGACACCAGTCTTATTCTGGGGTTTTACTTATAGCAGAAAGAAGACCACGGATTTGTGGGTATTCACTGAGTGTTTTGACTTTTTTGGTACCATTGTGAAGTAATAGTCGTGAATTTTCACCACTTGCAGACAGTTTATTTAAATGCAGGTTCATGAACATTTCCAGCTCTGCACATCTGTCATCTCACGGTTCTCCTAAGGTTCTGTGGAAGCTGTTATAGGTGAATGGTCCACACCAGCAGAGCTTTCTTTTGAAAAGCAGACTTTGTCAGTAAGCAGACTTTATATATCTTTTATTTATAGAAAAGCCACGTCTTCAACCCACACATTTTTTTTAACTGAAACATCTGAATCCTAGTAGATTTTAGAGAGGTCACTATTGCAGATGTTTTACATTCTCTATCCTGCAGCATGAGTGATTTCATGTGTAACGTCAATGCAGCTCAAGTTTGAAAAACCATGATCTTCAAAACAAAGGTGCCATTATGATAGGCATGTGTCAAATTTAGATTCAGCTACGTTTCTGTGAGGTGTTGGTTGCTTTATTATTGTTCATCGAGTCATCCCAAGAGCAATTCTTGTGGTGTTTACAATTCTGTGTTGTTGACACCTGCCCAGCTGGTGGGTTTTCGTGGCTTGGTTGATGTTTAACCCTGCTGGGTCTTCTGTGAGCTCAGGCAAGCATGACCAAGGGTCTCTACTCTCCTTTATTCTCTCCCCGGGTAATGAGCTGTAATGGATAGTGCCTTGGGCGTGACAAGAATACCGAGGGCCCCATCAAAGCACCGCTCTGCACATCCCGCTTAAAAGACTGCTCAGTGCACATGCAAGCATTCATTTACTGATTAATTCCTTCCTCTCTTTAGGTTAAGCTGGCCACAGGCTTTTCAGTTATTTATTAAAATTAAGAACTGATATAAATCCGTACCACTATGAGAGCATCACTTTCTGTGCATATATGCAATGAACACATGATTTTACAGAATCTCATGAGTAACACAAAATTCTGAGTGAACTGTAGGAAGAGACGTCAGATAAACTTGTGCTCCGTTTCTCTCCTAGGTGTAAATTGCGCAAAAAACTCAGCTTCCCATTGGTTACTGTGAATCTTGGATCAACCAGTCCATCTTAAATCTGCCTTATGTCCTCATCAGAAACCATCTGCCTGCTTTTGTGTGGGTCGCCTACCAAAACAACTTTGATTCCTCATCATTCCTCTTGCTCTCTTGGTCATATTAGCCGTTCCAGAGCAATTTGCATGATTTGGCAGGACGTGTTATCCTGCTGAGGTGAAGTGCTGTTGTCATGGCGGGATGCAGTGCTCGGTCTGCAGAAATATTTAGGTGCATTACAGATGTCAGCCCAAGGATTCCCAGCAGAGCACAGGGGTTTTCAACAAGCTTATTCATGCTATTCACTTTACCTGTCAGTGTTTTTAATGGCTACCTTGATTTAAACTTGGTGTGACGCACAGGGCTCTATCAGTGTAAAAAAGAAAAAGTCCAGCCTTTTTGAAAAGCTCTGAATAGACATAATAGTTGTTCAAAAAACAAAACAAAGGGTCTGAAAGATAAAAGAATCACTACTTGTCAGACGGTGTTACATTAGGATGATCGTTGAGTCATTCAAACCATGCTTTGTGCAGCGTTTTATCCATTCATACATCAGCCTCTTTGACAGGGTCAACATTTTTATGTGTTTTATCTTTTGTAATTTTCGTATCTAAGTGCTGTTTGAATTTTTTTTTATTATAAATTTAGTGTTATAAAATGCGTTCAGAAACCTTGGTGTGCCCAAAGCACTTCAAACTTTGATTCTCCATTGATGAAGCTTGATGGGCTCCCAGCGTGCTTTGTTATTCACCAATCACTGAGCCTCCTTCAGACGCAGCTTCATCAAGGTCAGACTGTCGTTATGTATGGGTGTGTCTACATTAAACCCCTTGACAGAAAGGAAATGAAGCCAGGGTTACAGTGCCTGACGTTGTGTTATCCTTTTTTTTTTTTTTTTTTTTGTTTTTTTTTTTTTCCCCCCCCCCCTATACTTTGTCACATATGTACTGTTATGAAAGTGGAGGCTCATTTTTTTTTTTTTAATTATTATATATATATATATATACACACACACACTCTTAACCAATATGCACATTTTTATTCTTCTGCTGTTAATAGACATGCTTTACACTCAGTTGGTAAATACTTTTGCTGCAATATTTGTCTCGTAGCTCAAACAGAATTAAACTCTGCAAAAGAGAGACAGCAAGAGAGGAGATTGGCATATGTGGTGTAAAAACAGCTCAGCTCTGATGGTGCAGTCTGACCTAGTTAGAAACAAAAAAAAATTTAACTACCAAGTGTCCTAGCAGCCTGTTTGCACCTCTGCCTGCTCACAGCTCCATCTCTTGAGTGCAGATGGGCATTTCAGGTTCACAGAATGCTCACCTGTCACCGCCGTATTAGATAACCACAGTGAAGCAGCTTTTTTTTTCTCTTTTACTTTAGTTGCTTACAATTACTTGCAAACTGCTAGACTGACATGAGCAGTGCGGTGCACGCTGATGCAATGAAATGCACCATATTAACGTAATGAACTGTAAATATTGAAGTGCAAGGGAGACGCTGAGACTCCATCAGAAACTGTTTTCGGAGTGCTCTTACTGTAAAGCTGGATTGTGTCTGATTCAAGCTGTCGGCTTTCCGTTGTCCGCTCCCCACACTCGGACTGAAATCGTGTTTTTTGTATTGGAAAACAAAAAAGAAAAGCTGTATAGTTTTCGATTGCTTTGCCTTTGTTTGCAATTCCGTTGCACTGTGCTGCATTGCAAAGATTTTTTTTTTTTTTATCCTCATACTCAGCGTTATTTTCTAAGGCTAAGTGTTTATATCTGGTTTGGGGAAAGCAGATGATATATTAGCCACCCAGCACTTAATTTTGATTGAACTGTTTGCAATTTGAGCTATCAATCTGGTTCTCATCCTCACTCAGCTGCTACCTTTGAAAAAGATTTGTTCAAAGTGCATCTGTCTCAATCTGGGGGAAAAATAGCTCATTTGATCATTCAGATTCTAAATGGAGTCTTGAGGAAGAGGGTGGTGGCGGTTAAATGTTGGCGTTGGCGGCAGGAGCTTAAATCGGCATGTTAGAGGTGCAGCTAATTGGTCTGATAAAAAAAGCATAGTGATTGGTTTGTGTGTGGGAAGAGAGAGGAGTGGTAGCTTTAGGCTTACCTAATTGGATTAAGCGAACCAGAAAGGAGTTGCCGTGTAGATTTTCAGCTGATAGGATAATAGAGCGAGGCGGTAAAATATACGAATGGACAGGAGCCCAGAGGCACCGCTAAGAGGAAGTTATAAACGCAGAAGCCTTCCTAATAAAGGCCTCATTAAGATCAGTTAAGAAAAAAGATTGATCTTCAAAAGCGCCCGTACTGTCATGGAATTACAATTACTCTGCCACAGTTATATAAAACATTTTTACATAGTTTAAATCAGCAGGAAATGGATGAATAATTATCACCGATCAGCTTCTTTTTGGAGGAAGTGGGAATGCATAAAAATGTTTCTGCATAAGAGAATGCATGAAAACATGTTTTCTGTAGAGCTGTATCCAAAGATTTTAATAGCATCAATACCAAAGGTAGTATTGTTATTGAATCGATATTAATGTGATGAGCGATCAATATTGTTTCAGTCCTCTAGGTTCAGTATGTAGCCTACTGAATTGTGTTCAATTCTCTTTTGGAAATGAAAACGTATACCACAAATATGCACTATGAAAAATGTCTGAACCTTTTTGGGTTGACCGCCATGTTTGTTTTATTTATAGCCTACAGCACATTAAAACAACAGAAGTTGACCTTAAGTGCTTTAGAGACAGAGGCAGGTTTACGTTCTAGTTCACCAGCAAAGTTTCAGAATACGCAAAAAGGTGTAAAAATCACAGTGATTTAGTGGTCAGTAAAATGTGGAACTTAATGATGATTCATCTCATGAATCGTGATCGCTCTCCCTTACATGCGCTGTCTTTACAGCTTAAAACCATCAGCATCAGTTTTAGTATCGGCAGTAATGGCCATGTATTTCGTTGGTATCGGAAGGATACCAAAATTTGCAGCACAGCACCAGTTAACTGCTATGCATGCAGTTTCATCATGACCCCCTCCTGCAGCATCGCTGGATTGGATTGCTCTCACTGTAAGAAAGAGCAATTAATCCACAAACAACAGCTGGCTACGCTAAATTATAATTTAATTTTAATTACAACTGTTTACATTTAAGTGTGGCGAAGAACCCGTTGTCGTTGTTTTTGTTTATCTACGGTATTTATTTATTCTTTTTACTAAGTGTATTTACCATGTATGCACTTATTCAGAAAAGTAGACAGAATCTCTGCCATAGGAAAGTCCCAACATTTGCAGATTTAAACTAACTTGGAGTTTCATTTGAATTGTTTTTATCTTGTAAGTTGAAAGATCTTGTTAGCTCGTGTTTTGAAAGCGGTCATGGGGTGCTGAGATACTGAGTGATTTTAAAGCCAACAGTGTGCCTCCAGTGCTTTTGTTTAGAAAGGGTGTGGAGCTGGAACTGTATCTTACTTCACACCCTATTGTGCAGTAATTTGCTTTATAAATGCACGTGTGTGTGTGTGTGTGTGTGTGTGTGTGTGTGTGTGTGTGTGTGTGTGTGTGTGTGTGTCTGGGAGTATAAGGGGTAAGGGTGATGTCATATTTGATGACATCATTGCAGACGTGCGGGGAGTGCAGATTAGTGGCCGTTGCTCTTTCTGAACCAGCTCTCCACAGCTGCCCTTCCTTATCAGTACACCCGTCCAGCCCTTTATTCCCTCGTGCCAGCTCTGCCAAAGTGTAAGCTCTAGAAATAGCAAACCCCCCCACACACACCTCCTCTCCTCTTGCAGTCTTACCATTCCAGGCTTAAATTGAGCATGGCAAAACCATCCTGCCCACTTTCCAACCTCACTACTACCAACCCTTTGGCTGGCCCCCATCAGTCAAGTCACTTTGCCAAAGCTGAGCTTCAGCCACATATGTACAGTGTTTATCTGTCTGAGTTCCAGTACTGAGTCCAGGTCTTCCAGCTGATCTGAGTTCACTGTAGGCACTCTGGAGCTGGTTGGCACCACACACATTTCTCACTCCTCTCAGTCCCAGCAACACCGGGTGGGGGGGTCAACAGCAGTGGCTTAAAGAGAAAGGGGCACACCTCGCACAAGAGTTGACAGGACAAAGAGCACACATACAAACTCCCCCTGGAGCCACACAGGGGGTAGGGCAAAGCTAGGCTGAACTACACACACATGTGATCCACACACACCCACGCATACAGGCACTCACACATCGCACGCAGGCTCCTCCCTGTGCAAGGAGACAGAGACGGGAGGCGCAGTCAATCACTGACAGAGGAGAGAGAGAGAGAGGGGGTTAAGCGGGAGTTGCTGAGAGGGGGGAGGGACAGGCAGAAGAGGAGAGGGGGGAGAAATCTTCATCACTCCGAAATCCGAGTCAAGTGTCAGGGCGCCTTTAAATTCGTTCATGCGGAGTGAAAGAAATAAACAGAAAAGGAAGAGGGAGTGCGTCCCATTTCAGAGACAACACAGGAAGTAGGACATGCTCTGTGCAGGGTGAGGAGGGAGAGAGGGTGGGAGAAAGGCAGGAGGAGAGAGAGAGACCATTGTAGCGCTCATTCCCCACCCCTCGCCTTAAAGCAGCAGCGAGAGGAAAGCGAGATGTAGTCAGGGGAGAGAAGGAGGGAAGAAGAAAACCCACAAGTAAGGAAGAGGAGAGGCAGGCGACGGTCCGCATCGGGGGGGGGGAGAAAAAAATGGAGCTCTGAAATCGCCTTTACCCTCATCTATCTCTGCCTCTCTCTCTCTCCTTTTTTTTCTCCTCTCTTGTTCTGACTCAACCTCGGTTTCTCTCTCTCAATGCCTGCCTTCGATTGCTCTGTGAGATTCTAACAATGCCGGGTGAGTGTTATCCTGCTTTTCTTTCTTTCTCTTTCTCTCTCTCCTTTTATTTGAAACATGTCACTCGCCACCCTTTTTGCACGTCGGTTTACGAACTGTGAGATTATTTTGCTTGGTGTGAATGTGCGGCGGCGAATAAGGAAAAGTGGTGGACTCTGGTCTTTTAGATGGAGATGCTTCATTAAAGACTGTTTTATGCTCTTCTGCCTCTCGGTGCTCCAGCTGTGCTGTTCTCTTACTTCTTTCCTTTCCTGTAGCGGTGATAATGCAAGAGAGGGTGCTTATGATCACACACATACACACAGACAGACAGGCACACACACATGCACCCTGCGCACTTTCAGGACTCAGTCATTATTATGTAATTGGATTTTAACTCCCAATTCAAAGTAGTGCATTTGTTATGCGTGAGATCATGTCGAACCCCAGACATGATCATGAGAAGATGTTCTTTTTTTGCTTTGTTTTTTTTGTGGCAGTTGTTTGGGAGTGCTTTCCACATCCTAATTGTGGTACCATCACACAAAGCCGGCCTGTGTGACAGAGGGCAGCCAGCTAACGCGAATCAGATGACTGGGCCACGATGTGAGGTCAGCCTGCCAGTTTTGGCCGGCAGCTCTCAGTCCAAGTCCCATGCTGGAGGCAATTAGCAGTCGGAGAGGTGTGTGACAGGAGAGTCTGCGAATTCCACAGAGCAAAAGCTTCTTTTTTTCCCCTGTGTTGTTGCAACATTGCAATGGCCGTGCAAGTGGTTGGCAATCACTTCATCTAAGGCTTGATAACATGTCATAAAATGTGATTCAGGCACTACAAGTTATTGTGCTTGCTATCTCAGATTTGTTTACAGTTAGGATGATATGTTTGATTCTTCCATAAATGCGTAATCCAGTTGATGCACCAAACATAGCTTTGAATCAAAGTATGGTTTAATCCAGTTTGCCGAGCGGGTCATTCTATAAGTGTATCATGAGAACAGATAAAATCCTCAAGCCGCCTGTAATTGTTCCACACACCCAAACTTCCCTGCCACATTATACAAGAAGAGCTACGTTAAAGAGCTTCTGGTGGGGAGCAGGAAGCTGCTCATCATTTATTCTCCTCCGAGGAGATTGCTCCTTAGGAGAAAGCCACCCACCCGGTTTAGAAAACACGCAAATTGATGGCCGATGATTAGTTTGCTTGTTTACTGTGGTGTGCAGATACGCTTCAGCGTGAGAGCTCAGCTGGTGGCTCTTGTTGATTGTCGCCTGCTCTCGAGCGCTCCGGAACGAAGCCGAGCTTGACTTCTACATATTGTGCGGGACAGTCAATGTTTGTATGCAGTAACAGTAGGATCCTCCTTTTAAATGTTTTTTTCCCTCCTAGCCTGAGGTGCTGTATCTGCTTCCATACATGCGCAAATGTTTCTGCGCATATGATTGCCCGTTCGCTTACTGCCTTCAGACGCAAGTTCGGAGTCGTATGAGGGATGGAAGTGTGAGAAAATCAGATTTTATTTTTACAGCTTTAAATGTTTAATTAGAGCAAAAAGGAAGCGATTGACAAATATGACATGCTGATAATTAGGGGGAAAATACAACAGAGAGAAAATGGAGGAAGAAAATAGAATGACTGAAATGACAAAACATAGAAGGAGAGACACTGAGCAATTGTTTATGCCCCGGTATTTTGCACACTAGTTAATTCTGGGTGACTAAACCTCTTATGCAATGTTCATTCACCTGCCAGACTGTTGCTCTTAAAATTTTCTCCTGGACTGAATAAAAATAGGATCAACATAATTCAAGGGGGAGTAACTGCTAACATCCAGATGCAGCAGTTACTACCCCCTCAATTATGATACATGTATAAAATGTCTGTGATTGAAACGTCTTTCCAGTTTCAGTATCTTTCCATTTTTGCTTCCTGTCTTTTTATATAGTTTTCAAAGCGCTCTGTCGCTGTGTAAGCACTCTATCATAGTGCAGATTGTCTTTGTGATGTCCATTGATTCACTAAGAGCTGATGAAGTGGAGCAGAGCATTCGATCAGACACATGTATGGTGGGGGGGCGGGCAGGAATATAGCGCTACAACCTGGGGCTACTGCTCGAATGGGAGCGGGGTCAAGAGGTTTGGACCACCGCTGGTTTAGAAATGGGGGAGGGAAACGCATTTGGTCACCGACATGGTAGGGGCAGGTGTTTGTTCACACTGTCCATAAATGTAAATAGTACTCTTAGTGTTTCAGTGTGTAACATTACTTTCGACAAAGCCTCAAATCTCCAGATTTGAGTTCTTTTTATCTTTTTCTGAAATTTGAAAAATGAGTTTGGTTATTAAAGAGCATTTCAAAAATGTATATCAACAAAGCTGTTTGGGATTTTAGTATACACCGATCAGACATAACAAAGTGACTCTTGACAGGTGAAGTGAATAACACTGATCATCTTTTCATCATGGAAACTGTTACTGGGTGGGATATTTTAGGGAACCTGTAAACATTTTGCGCTCAGAGTTGATGTGTTAGAAGCAGGAAAAAAAGGGGCGAGCATAAGGATTTGAGCAAGTCTGACGAGGTCCAAATTGTGATGGCTACTGTAGATGACGGGGTCAGAACATCTCCACTGAAGCTCGTGTGGGGAAGGAACAGTGGTGAACCACTAACAGGGTCATGGGTGGCTTAGGCTCACTGATGCACGTGGGTAGCGAAGGCTTGTCTGTGCAGCCCGATACAAGAGACGAGCTACTGTAGCTCAGATTGCTGAAAAGGTTCATTCTGGTTCTTATAGAAAGGTGTCAGAATACAGAGTACAGTTTGTTGTGTATGAGGCTGCTTCGTCGCACACCAGTCAGGGTGCCCATGCCGACCTCTGTCCACGTTGAGACACGACTCCATCGTCCTTTTGTCCACTTTATTAGCTTCAGTTCAGTTGTGGAGCTTACACTGAAGCGTAGCACCCCATAGTTAACATACATTCTCTCTTCTCACACGTGAGTTTCTACTACTCACTCGCGCTCACTGATGACATCATGACCCAGTGTGATTTTGGCAATAGTGAAACTAGAATAACGCACAGAAAATGTCCAAAACACAATAAAATTAGAATAATCCTTACAGCACTGAACCACAAAGCAATTGAAGAAGGTGGCCTGGTCTGATGACATTTTCATGATTTCTTTTACATCACATGGGGAAACGCCTAGTATCCGGATCCAATATGGTAAGAAGGAAAACCTAAGGAGGAGCTGTGATGCTTTGGGCAATGTTCTGCTGGGAAAACTTGCCATCTATATTGATGCTAGTTTGACACGTACCATTTACCGAAGCACTGCTGCAGACCAGGAATGAGTTTGAGGTGTTGACTTGGCCAAAGATCCATGGTGGCCCATCTTCGACTTACAGGAGTTGGATCTGTTGCTAACATCTTGGTGCCAGATACCACAGCACACCTTCAGGGGTCTAGTGGAGTCCATGTATCGATGGGTCAGCGCTGTTTTGGCAGCAAAAGGGGAACCAACACAGTATTAGACAGGTGGTCATAACAACTGTTATGAGTACAGCTTTCCTAAAGTGTCTAGAACTGGCATCTAAACAGCGTAACATGCTTAAAGTGCATCCATTTTTAAAAAAATATAAAGTACATAGCATTTAGCCTTGTTTTAGTCAAAGTGATTAATCTGAAAAGGATCTGGGGCTTAAAAATAAGAGAGACGATGTGGCCTTGCAAAAAACCCCAACAAAACTGTCCCATTTCAGACGGCTTGTTCGTTCAGTGAGTTAAATGCGTTGTCACTCCTGGTGCACATCAGCAAATGGGAGGCTGGTGTATTGCTCCAGTCAGTGCTCACCGCTGTGAATGAAAGATGGCAGACTGGGGTGAATGAAAGGCGTTCGGCAACATTATTCTGCATCTCCTCGACTTTGCCTGGGAGGAGATGAAAGAGGAACATATGCTCGTGATGAGGCAATGTTGCGCGTTGTCAATAATTCAATCACTCATGCGCTCTCGTGCCCCGAAGGCCACAGTGCAAAGTCAATAGGAACAACGGGAGAGGAGAGCTCTCAAGCATCAGACTTACAGGTTTCTTTCTGTGCGTCTGCTCTCATGCTTTTTTTTTTTTTTTTAAATCTATGTCTTTATGTATTTCTTCTACCCAAACAAACACACTGCCGCTGATGTTAATGCTGCGTCTCGGTTCTGTTTGTGCGTCTGTTTCTCAGCAGTAAGCTGCTTTGCAGAAATGAAATGGAAGGCAAGCTGTACACGGGGAAATGAATAAAGAAGCCAAGGCTGGGAATTGTAATACCACCTTGTACCTTTTCCTTTCTCTTCCTGTGCCTATGTCTGCAGGAGAGGGAGACACTGTCTTTGAATTACCTTCATGTCTTAACAGCGCTTTAGCCAAAACTGACAAAAACACATTGATTTTTGTTCCCCTCTGACTACATTTGGACATTGACATCACAGTGACGAGGGATTTACACGCACTCCCGAAACACACAGAGGGTATGTGGTGCGCTTATTAACTGTTGTTGACTCTAGAATAGGGAGTGGATGATGCAGATAAAACCTCCAGATAGGGTTTTGTGTTTAGATAAGACTAATATTCTGTGTATCATTTACTATCAACAAATTCAGCGAAAAGATCCAGTGCAAGTCATTTATCTTGCTAGTGTATGTTGTGAAGCCAAAGGGAAATACAGTATGTGCATGACTTCACGCAGCCATTGGTGTTATTAGTCAGCAGTTATTAGTGTTATTATGCCCTGTGTCTGTACATACTAACAGTTTTAGTACTGTGTGTCTGAAAATACTGTCTGATATTTGGGTGGGGTGTGTGGTGGTGGGAGGGACCTACAGTTTTATTCTTTCAGGAAATTACTTGAATTTAAGACTCGGGGGGGGCAAGACAATGCAATCTTTTATTTGACTAATTGATTTGTCAAGGTTCTTTATGACATGATGCAAAAATCTTCTAAATCCAATTTATCTAAATCTAATATTGGTATTTAGTTGTCGTGATCTCCATTAGGCCTGCAGCACAGCTAATCTTTTTTCCTCCCACTTTTAAAAATACACAGACATATCAAAACAAGACATGCAAATCTGAGCATTTGAAGGCAAATAATCCAGTTTGCAATGTAATTTTATTTTTGTTGTAAGGTAAAGACCCTACAACAATACAGAGAAAACCCCAACTGTTAGAGGGCCCCCCTGCTGTATGAGCAAGCACTTGGCGATATTGGGAAGGAAAAAAAACATTTTTAACAGGGGGGGGGAACAGAACAAGGCTAAGGGAGGGGCAGCTGTCTGCTGTGAGGAAATGGGGGTAAGAGGAAGGAAAGAGGAAAAAAGACACACTGTCAAAGAGAGCCAGAGATTAATAATAACTAATGATTAATTGCAGAGTGTGTCTGAACACATAGAAAGGGAAAAGAGGTGGAGAAGAAAGACTCAGTGCATCATGGGAAGCCCAGAGCAACCTAGGACTATTGTAGAAGTAATGAATGTGTGAAAGGAAAGCTTTTAATTTATTTCTTACAGATAGACAGGGTGTCTGCCTCTCTAATCCAAACTGGGAGCTGATTCCACAGACGAGGGATCTGAAAGCTGAAGCTCTGCCTCCCATTCTACTTTTAAATACTCTAAAAACCACAAGTAAGCCTGCAGTCTCAGAGTGATGTGCTCTATTGGAGTGATGTAGCATTATGAAGTCTTTAAGAGCTTGCATGTGAGGAGACGGGTTTTAAATTTGATTCTGGATTTGACTGGGAGCCAGTATAGAGAAGCCAATATGGGAGAAATATGCTGTCTTTCTAGTCCCATTTCAGTCCCACATATTAAAATATTGAAGTAAAACATCAATGACTCTTTCAACTAATTGAATTACACTGTGTGTTCTGCACCTCTCCTTGGCCTCCTATCTTGTTAGTCCATCCATCTTTTTCTTTTCATCTGCACTCATCTTTCCTGCTCCCTATCTTTCAAGATGTCTCCAGATTTCTCCATCCACCTCTGTCTCTCCACCATGCAGACTTGTGGAAGCTTGCCTGGAATGTACTGTATCCACAGACTATTTTTACTCTTCTTCTTCTCCTTCTTCTCTCCCCCCCTCTGTATTTACCTCTGTGCATGCAGGTGTTCCTCCTCTAAGCAGGTCAGTGGTTAGTGGGGGAAGAAAAGCACCAAAGAGGCGAGGCTTCTCAGGGAATACCTGCAAAGCAGGCAGCTAGCCAACACAGCCCTGCCTTCACTTGTGATCTCATCCCTTTGCATTGTTGGTCGCTGTAGTCGGCTCCTGACCTTGCACATATCCGCCATTATGCTCGCTGGCACGAGTCTACGTGGATTTTTCCTTGCAAAACGGCATCGGACAGACAGATGCAAATACGCCTTCTCTGTACATCGTAATTCAATTATAAATATTCAGAATGCTAAAAAAACCCAAAAACCTGTGCAGTCAGATGACTCACCGAATACAGAGGATCATTGTTCAGAATGTTTTCCCCTCCAATGAATAATGAAGATTCATTAGAATTTTCTGGATCCGTCCTTCTCGTGCTACTGTGATTACAAATGAGCTTCAGTGGGTACAACTTCCTTTTCCTTGTCCCACATTTTATTATTTATTTATATCTCCAAACAAACCAATAAGGTATGATATTATCGCGGCCTAGACCAGAGGAATGAGGAAATCCCCCCTGAGTGTTTAGTCTCCCAGCTTTGCCCCGGCTTTGTAAGTTAACCTTTACCCGGCCGCTCTCCAAAACACCAAGGCATGCAAGTGTGTTTACTCTAGATAAGAGCAAACAACTCCAAATCATTACATGAAGGGGGGGAACAAGTACGTTCAACCTAGGCCAGTTTCACCTTTCAAATGTTGTTTAAACTGTTTGAAAGCTGAGCAATCGGTGCAGCTAGAATGGGCTTTCTGCTGTTCAGTTCACAGCGAATTGAGCCATACAGTAGGTGATTGCTACCAGCTCCTATGTCGTCCTCGCTTGACTGTTGGAATGATTGAGGTATAATATTCCCCAGTCATTCAGAATCATTCTAACTCATTTAAACTAGTGTATGCCAAAGTTTTCAAATTATTGTTTTGGCAGAAATGACAGACATTTCTGTGTTTTCTTGTTCTGTTTTGTAACTCGGGCATCAGTTTGAATTGAGGTGTTTTTGACAGCCTGTCTCAGCAGCCATGTCTTCCGTCACCAGGTCACCAACTATCTGGAAAATGGGAGGGGGAGTGGAAGCAAAAAAACAAGCGACACATCTGGCAGCGTGTCCATTTCCTAAACTTGGTTGCCCTCATTTTCTTCTTCTTGTCTCGCTCTGTTCTTTTTTTTGTGTGGACCTTCTTCTCTCATTCTTTTTTTTTCTTCTCCTTTTTCCTTGAGTCCTACTCGCTAGCCAAGGAACCAGGATTTTCCCACAGAACATGGTACTGAAGGCTGAGCCATTGTTTCCTGCTACAGGGAACGAGAGAGGGGGGTGGGTGGTGGTGGAGCTGGGGTGGGGGTTGACTTCCTGGCTGCCAGTACAAGGCCTATGTCAGTGTGAGAAAAAGCAGAGGAGACTGATCTGATGACTTTGAAAGTGTGTGTGTCCCAGAGAACGAGTACAGCTAGATTAACTTCTTTTTTTAAAAGTTGGAACTAAATGACTTGTTGGTTTAACTTGGTGGTTAAAGGCAGCACCCATATATGAATACACAATCCTGGATAAGTTACAGTGACCTCAAAGCATTATATCAATGCCCCTTGAACTTTTCATGCTGTTACTTGTGCTTTATTTTATGCCAGTGTAATTTCAAAGTGCAGTGTGGGCAGGCCTGTCCTAAATAACAGCGCTGTCTTTTTAAATGGGATGTGGAGATGGGTGTGTGTTAGTAGCAGCAGACATCCTTAGGGAGCGGTGTGGTGTAACTCAGAGGGCAGAGTCTCCAGCCACGTTCCCAGAGACTCAAAAATAGTCAAGGAAAACGCAGGGACGGTTCACTAGCGAGGAATGCAATCCAACGTAGAGTTGTGCGTTTGGGGGAATCCGGCTCCGAGAGGTCCTGCTGGAGAATGTTTCACCTATTTAGTAAATCGTAAGTGTCACTTTTGTTTTAATGCTGTGTTCAGGGGAACGACTGCTGCTGTGGATAGCTACAGCACAGCTGCACTCTGTGGTTTCTGGAGACCTCTGTTGTTGCATCCGTCTCAAGGGTTCACTGTACAGTGTGGCTTCCGTTCAACTAGTTTTTAGTACATAAATGACAAAGTGTTTTCCTTATGAAATGATTTGTAAAAGGAAAAAGAAGGAGTAAAAGTGCAATACATCTGAACAGTCGGACAGGAAGGTGGCTAGAGGAAAAAAAGAAAGACAGGTTTAGACTTGGAGATGAAAACTATTCAATGCCAGAGGCAAATCTTGGCTTTAGATTGCAAATAAGATCTCTGTATTGACAGCACGCTCTGAAGTTTAGAGCCAATTATGTGTGAAAATAACTATCTAACTCTGATATGAATAAAAATGCAGCTATGAAGGGGGGGGGGGATGCTATATGCAGCGATCTTAAGCGATTGTTTTCCCATCTCAGTTTTGCCGTATTGTGTGGGAAGAAAAGTCTCTGCCCTTTTCTCCTCGTAAACTCCGGTGTTCGCCTGCTTCGTTGTCCAAGAGCCACTGGGGTGTTTGCATATTCAGGTCAAGAAGTGAAAAACACACTTCCTCATCTCCTCTGCTCATTTGCATGTTTTTTTTTTGGTTTGTTTTTTTAATCCATGTTCCCTGAGCACTTAGCAGTTATGCAAGAGTTCAAGAGAGAAGCTTTGTTGCTTCTTACTAATTTGTGTTTCTTTCTCAGCGTAAAATGCTCACACGTGAATCCAGCACATGAGCACAGATGCTCACACTGTTTCCGTGACCTTGGCATACCTTCGGTATTCTCAGCCTGAGTCATACCCGCTAGTATGTGACAGTCCTGATCCTAATAGTCTATTAATGTCACTGTGGAGGTTTGTTGTTAGAGCCTATATGTTGAACTTCCCCAGGTGATAAGATTAAATAAAAAAAATCAATAATGGCTAATGAACAAAAAAAAAAGGGTGATGTTTAATGGAAAGTGTGTTTGTCTGTCTGATGATAAACTTTAAAACAATCCAGTTGTATTTGTATAGCGCGTGTAACAGTTGCCTCAAGGTGCTTTTTATTGATTTAACTGACATTCAGTTGTGGACTGAATTTAACCCCTGCTGGATTCACAATCCAATTTAAAACCTTCTTCTCACATACATGCTCTTTAATAATCAAGCCCCAACTTAAATACCTTATAGTGCCAACAGGGCACTTCTTTCTCAGACTGCAGGCTTACTTGTGGTTCCTAGGCTATTTAAAAGTAGAATGGGAGGAAGAGCTTCAGCTTTGAGGCGCCTCTTCTGTGGAACCGCCTCCCAGTTTGGATCCAGAGACCGGATCTCTCAGCGTGACTTTGGTCTTGTCTCCTTTCCATCACTTCCAACCGCTCACACCACATGGCCGCCCCTCCCTGAGCCTGGTTATGCTGAAGGTTTCTTCCTGTTAAAAGGGAGTTTTTCCTTTCCACTGTCGCCAAGTGCTTGCTCACAGGGGCTCGTCCTGTTGTTCAGGATTTTCTTTCTATGATTCATATTGTATGGGGAAAAATAAGACACTGATAACACCTTATTGATCATAATAAATCATTAGGATATTTTTTCCCCTTCTTTTCATCACATGAAGTGCATTGATGCGGTGCTCATAATTCATTGGTGGTCAATACTGTGACCCTTGCCCTTTAGCTTTGATTTAAAGAGTCACCAATAAGTATAACCTTTGACCTTACTATAAAATCTCTTGGCTTGATTGCCTCACGCCTGATGTAATTATGAGTACAGCTATGGATCCACAGTCGGTTTCCCCGTCCTGAAGAAACTGTACAATATGTTTTGATAGACCCTTCTTCTGACCCTTTACTGACCTGGGTTAGAAAAATGAAACGTGTAAGAGGGATTTACCACATGCTATGACATCACCGCCAATGACAACCAAACAGTCCTCGCAGATCATCATTCAGTCATTCTGTATGCAGCCATTGTCTTTGCAGCCAGCTGTCCTGTTCTCTTTCGCTCAGCGCACCAGCTCCAAGCCAAAAGCTCGGCCCCCACACCAATTCAGCGCTTCAGCAGTCCTCATTGGCCTCCTGCTGCGAGTGTCCTGGCAGATGTTACACTGAATTACCTCCCAGTCTCGCAGGGAGACTGCACACCACTGTAAGTGTGTGTGTGTGTGTGTGTGTGTGTGTGTGTGTGTGTGTGCGCGCGCACGAGTGTTACAAGACAGGCTCAGCGGCTGCCTTAGCTCTCTCCAACAGTTGCTCCTCAACCACCTGATCTCAGCTACCAGCCAATGCTTTCCACATTGTAATGTGTCTGCCAGCACTCTGAGTCAGACATCCCTACAGATGCCTAAAAAGGGGGGGTGGGCTCAAGGAGCTGATCATTTAGGAGATACTGAATACTAGAGCTAGGTCCCTCCTTTCCTGTGTGTATTTGTCCCTTTTGTGTGGAAAGGGGTGTGCATGTCTTTCTGTGTCTCATTCGCTCCTTTAAAAGCTTCCTTCCTCTATGTATATGAAAGTCCCTCTTGTGTGGCGCTATTTCTTCTCTACTATACTCTAAGCCAATGTGTGGTCCACGTACAGCTCTAACTGGTTCTTATTATTCCTCGCAAAAAACGTTGATGCCAGCGCTCGTTCTTTTATTCCCTGGGTCAGTATTCCCACTTCCCAGTGTGATTTCTCATTTGTCTTGTGTGCTATTAAGACCGCTGGCAGCGCAGAAGCCTAAAGTGTCAAAACCGCCATCAAGAATAGGTACCACGAAGTGCTAACATGCTAGTTTTGGACTGACGTCTGTGTTACCCCCGTTTACATGTGCATGAATGTTTTTTACGGCTTTCGCTGTCAACGTCGCGACTCTCGCAACCACGCCATTTAGCCACTCGGGGAACTCAACCACGTCACAGATGGATGAGCTTTTAATTAAGAGTTGAAGCTTAGATATTATGTGCAAATGTCCTCCCGCAAAGCCAATTGCAAGTGGACCGTCTCTTTCAGCGCCACATCACAAATTCATTTCATCGGCAACCTCTTGTCTTCATCTCAAGAGATCGGTTTTTCACCGTGTGTCAGGCTTCAGCTCTGGATGAGGTTTGCTCTGTTGCTCTGTTGACTGGATCCGCCGGCTGGCCTGATTGCTGTTTGGTCTCCGAGGCCTGTAGCCACATGTCAGCGGTGCAGCTCACACATCCACTGTTCTGCACCAGCAGCATCTGACAAGATCCCTTTTGTCTCCTTTTCTTTGACTGCTATTCTTTCCTGCTCTTACTATGGGCCAGATTTTTTTTTCTTTTTTTATTTTGTGTATATTCTCTTGCTACCCATCACCCAACTGTTCCGATGACAGTCGACAGATGGCTGGTTGATGCAGGAAAACGTACATGTTCATGGTCTTTACCCAAAATGCTGTTCTGTCGCTGAATAAAATGTGAAACAAGGACACGAATGCAAAAAAAAGAAAAGAAAAAAGAATTCTGACAGTGAGTGTTGTGAGATTTATTTTTTTTCCTCAACATTACTCCCTGAGTCCGTATTGCCTCATTATTCAGGCTGAGCTCTGAGAGAGACTCCCCACGTCTGCCTGGATCAAACGAGCGATCGGACTCATGACAGAGTTTTCTGCAGCCAGTGTGACAGACACTTTTTTGTTCCACTGGTCCTTTCCACTGAGTCAGCGCCAAAGCAGTGGGAATAATGGACACTTCATTGTATGAGGCTTGATGCATGAATAATGGTCTGTTTGTCTGCTTTCCTGTTCATGTAGTGCACGTGTTTCATAATCAAGCTAGAACAATTACTCTGTGTGTGTTTATGTGTGTGCGTGTGTTTGTGCAGCATGTGTTTGTTAAGTGTGATGCTTTCCTCTTTGATGCTTTGAGTTAGGGGCCCAGGTGCTTGCAGAGTAGTTGCTGCCGGCTGCCTGGTTTTTTTTTTTTTTTTTTTTTTTTTGCGCTTTGAGGACCATCTATGAGCCAGGCCAGCTGCAGAAGCTGGAGAATGCTTCAGGCACAAATGTGATGAAAAGTCACTGTGTTGGACATTGCTTTAGGTATAGTGTTACAAAGAACTGGTTTAAGCATTGTGTTGCAGTTTCTAACCCCAAATGTCTTTGACTGGTTTCACAGCAAAAGAGCACTACATCAGTGGCCTTGGGGCACGAACCAGTTAGTTTTTTTGTTAGGAGGAATAGGCAACCGACTTTTAACCCAGAAGGTAAATGGTACATTTACAAAAACAAAACCCAAAGAAAGAAACAAAAAAAGCAACATTTTACAACTTCAACCTATGGGGCGATCGTGGCTCAAGAGTTGGGAGTTCGCCTTGTAATCGGAAGGTTGCCGGTTCGAGCCCCGGCTTGGACAGTCTCGGTCGTTGTGTCCTTGGGCAAGACACTTCACCCGTTGCCTACTGGTGGTGGTCAGAGGGCCCGGTGGCGCCAGTGTCCGGCAGCCTCGCCTCTGTCAGTGCGCCCCAGGGTGGCTGTGGCTACAATGTAGCTTGCCATCACCTGTGTGTGAATGGGTGGATGACTGGATATGTAAAGCGCTTTGGGGTTATATGGTATTATATGGTAAATACCCATTTACCATATAATTCAATCAGTGTGGCTTATACCTGCTTTCTAACTGCAGGCACATCGAGCAGCATCTCGAATAGCTCTGACAGCTACACTCAAGCTGGATGCAAAGCCTTCGCTCATCAGTATAGAAAAATCATATCACGAGAACGGACACAATGGAATCTGCTGCTCGGGATTGACGCTACAAAACTACCTTTTTATATTTGTTTGTAATTCATTTAGGCTAAACAGCCTGGCAGCTGCTGGAGAGTGAGTGCACTTAGTGCATTGTGGCAGATATGGATAATCTTAGACCCCCTTATGGACTTTTTTTTTTCTCGATCCTGTAGCCAATCGATCGGTTATAGAGCAGGCAGTCCAACAGTATTGATGTTTGTTCTTAATACAGAGAGTTTCTCTTTTTTTGCTGACAGTATTTATAGTTGCACAAAGGCACACATCGTAGTTAAAGTGATAATAGGCAACTTTTCAACCGTCTGTACCCTCTGTGCTCCTGCTGTAAAAATTGAATCACTTTCCAACTTTCCATCAGAAACCATACACAGATATTTTAAACTTGTATGCATTTCTCTCCTGAATTCTTTTTAACTTTATGTGTCTCTGCCTCTTTTTTAAGTTTGGCTAGATAATGTCTCACAATTACTTTGGAATAAAATAAGTTCATCTCGCTTCTGAAAGAATGAGTTAGATGCCATCAAAAATTTAGCAAGTACTAATTTGTCATCCTTTGTCTTTGATTGGCTGTGGTTGCTAATATGTTTACCTAAACATTGTCTCTTGTGTGCTTGGTAGAGAGGACTATTAACAACTAACTGTCGTGCCAGCATGCAAGTTGGAAGAGTATCGATTGTTGTGAATGTTGGACTAACTAAATGCTGTGTAAACACTGGACGTGGGGGTGGTATCCACAGTAACCGCCAAAATCAAGAAGACTTAACACCCTGCCTGGGTTTATTGTTTTTCGTCATGTTGGAAGGGTTAACTTTGCTCTTTTGGCTCGTTCTGGTTGTTGGTTATTGGAACGACAACACAAAGAGGGCATTTATTTCCCATGTGGAGATTAGCACTAATTCACGTGCACGTTAATGTGTTTTTGTTGTAGTTCATATGATTGTAGTGAAACAAAGCAAACTCTTGTAGTAGCTCAGTGGGATGTGGATTTTGAGAGTGCTGTTTCTTTGCGTCGCACTCCATTAATTCAGCCTATCTCGAGCTCCCAGTACAAACATACTCCCTTGCGGTGTAGCCAGTGCAGTGTTATGCGTCTAAGTACACTGACGCCTATAAGCGCCTGATGTTTCAGACTGTATCGGAGCCCAGACAGCCTATCTGATGAACTCTCTTTACAGGATGCAGACACAAAGCGCACTGGGTGAAGCCCAGACACACTCAGGATCCATTACTCTGCCGAGGTTCAATGGAAACTCAGTTAGGAGTCAGTATTAGGGCTGGCAGAGCAGAACACAGTCTGTCTAGTTCTCACAGTGGGCTGATGGGATTTGGCCTGATGCAGCAGCATAAATTCCTAAATAGTGAATATACAGCTACACTACCAGGTTTCTGGGATTATAAAAAAGAAATTTAAACAGTCCTTCAGAGACAATTACGTACTGGAAGAGCAGCAGCTTTGCTTTCCCACACAGCGCTCGTCGATCGAAGAATATTTTCACCAGTCTCTATCCCTACTTGGGTTTTTTTTTTGGTTTTTTGGGGGGCTATTTTAAATGTGCGGAACAACCACCCGGATTGTTGTTGTTGTTGATACATTTTGCTCTGCAGTCAGAAAAAGGATTCTGCAATTTGGCTGAAGTGGAAAAGCTGAGAAAAGAAAAAGGTGCAGGTTATTGATATTTCAAACCAGTGGCTCATAACGCAAGAAAATAAATATGCAGAAATACGTGCTCGTGTAACGCTGGATTTAGACTTCCGTGGGGAAATGCATGTTGCAAGCTATGACATAACTGGAAACCCCTTTCAACCCCTAAGCCATAACCTTGCACGTAACCTGATGCGCAACCCCCAAGAAATGCAACTGTAGTCCCGGACAAGTAGCCAGGATAATAAATACATTCACATCGACAAAAGAGGATTGCATTTTTAATCAACCAAGTACCTCTTATGTGATGGAAGGCATGACGACCCCCTGTTGGGTTTTTATTAATGCTAAAGTTTCGAGATGTTGCCAACATGAACCAGAGTCTCCCGTCTGGATTCAAACTGCAGACTTTACATGTTCATTTAAACCCATTTTGATCCTTTATGTTTTTGTCTTGGATGAGAGACACAGAGTTTTTTTCCTACCGTTACTGTTAAACCAGCTTCC
>NW_024582384.1:2945168-2946140 GCF_018398535.1 Haplochromis burtoni
AAAAAAAAAAAGCAAGAGAAAAAAAATCCCCATTTCCCCTCCTTTCTGATTATTTTACTTGCTCTCTGTTCTGCCCAGTACCCTGTCAGCCAATCACAAAGCAGAGGAAGGTGCAAAGTCACTTCCTCTCCAGCTGTGCTGGGGGAGTAAGAGCTTCTAAAACTGGATTTTCATATTCAGAGCTATCCTTAAGGCTTTTTTTCCTCTCCTTTTTTCTGTATTTTGCACCTTGTTGTATTCTTTTCTTCTATTTCACAGGATGGCATTTTCCTCTGTACGCTTGTGTATGTGTGCGTGTGTGTGCGTTTGTTATTAAGTTAAAAAAAAAAGGGGGGAAAAAGCACAGTGTCCAGGTCATTATCCACTTCACATTGCACAGAGGATTTGGCAACAAAGCTGACTGACTCTACAAAGGGCCGCACGCAGTCACTAATCTGTCATTACGGCTGCTGCATTTTTCCTGAAAAGCTCTTCCTCTACTCCGCTGAAAATATGTACAGTATATACACACACACGCGCGCACACACATGCATGGGATTAGTGTGTAAGCCGTCCATAGAGGGCACTGTTAAAAGACTGTTCTCACTCATTACATGAGCAATTGAACCCTTGTCTTCATCTTCCTCTCGAGTATTGGAGCATCAGGGGCTGATGTTATGTAGCGTGCCTGTTGCTGCGTGCAGCCCTCACTGATGTTACAGTATTTAACTTTTCATCCTCTTCCAGCTGCGATGCGGTGGGGATCGTAGGGTTAGTGGTTAAAGGAAACACGCGAGCGCTAAGTGCTTGTTTTTGACTCTGGATGATGTTGGTTGACTTCATGATGTGGAAATCTCAAATTAATGTTGCTCACCAGCATATATACACGGCGTAGAGACACATTTGCTCGTCATAAGTGACACTCAATCCAACTCTTCTGTAAAGACAAAGTAGGGCAACATCAAACACAGCAAACAGTGGAAAGCTCTTTAC
>NW_024582384.1:2947892-2955842 GCF_018398535.1 Haplochromis burtoni
TCATAATATCAGCCGATATATTGGAGTTCTAAGTCCCCAAATATTGGTGTTGGTATCTGTCTTAAAAAGCCTATATCATTCAGCCTCTAGCAGGAATATTTTTGGAACCAGCGAGTCCTCTAATCCCCTGTCTTTGCTGTAAATCTCCTTCTTTATGAGCTGCTGATGACCAGTCGCAATCAAAAGTCATGATAGAGCCAACTTCTCTTTATTGTGGAACACACAATGTTGTGATTAACTCTTGATTACTTTTCTCTAGTTACAGAAAATCAATGGAAGTACAGTGGGCAGTTTCTTTAATTACTACATGAAATTTGATGTCTTGTAATTATTGTTGTTGGAGCAGAGAAATTCAAAACAAATTATGACAGACTTTGTCTTTAATCACTGCATTAAGGGCTGAATTGTCAACAAGGGAGCTTCTTGGAGGGAAGCGACCCAATACTATCCTAAACTTTCTGCCCTGTGCTCTGTTCACCATTCATCCTGCTGTGCTTATTTTAAACCATCCAGTTTCAAAAACAGCTCTCACATAAGGAGACTGAAGATGCTCCTACCATTCTTTTGCTGTCTGTGGTATTTATGAGCAAAGTTTTAGTGAAACCTTCACTGTTCTATTTTTTTTCTGACAGTATCACCAAAGCATTTTAAATTTTCCCTTCTCTCTGTGGTAGGTCACTACCTCCACAGGAAGCAAATGTTTCTCATGCCGTTCAGCAGCCGAAAGAGACAAATGGATGGAGAATCTGAGGAGGGCTGTACAACCAAACAAGGTGAGTATGCAAAAACACACAGTGGGTGTGAAGTATTCAGTGGTAATATGTTCATACACAAGTGTCTCAATTCCAAACCACACTTTGAAACAGTGATGAGGACAGAGCCATACAGAGTTTACACTGTGTTGCAACTCACGCAGCAAGAATCCGATGTGTGCACGTCAGGTTTGATGAAGAAGGCATACAGGCAACATGTAAAGAGCTTTTTATGTTTCAGTACCATCTGGGATCCTGACAAACAGCTGTGACAAGGGGAAGGTGGCAAACATTTTAAGCCGGGAAAATAGTCCTGCTCACTCAGCCTCTTCACTCTTTCATCCGTCATTATTTAGCAAATTACTCATTAATTAGATGTGGAGAAGTGGCGGCGTTGGGGTTGTGGAGGGGTTCTTAAATAGCTCTGGAATGGTCCTTGTCTTAGCGCTTTTGATATGTGTGTTTTGAGTGGATGAAATGCATTTTTTTAGCAAATGTTTTTAAAAATTTAACTTTATTTCGTAATTTTTCTCTAAAGCACTTTAAATATATCTACTACCACTAATCCACCACTACTATGATATTACCTATACCAGGTTAGACAGTCAAGAAAACTATGGCGTTTTTAAGATCATACATCTCGGTGAAAAAGCAGTTTCAGTTTTGGTTACATAAAGGCTACTGCACACAGTTTGCACTCGGATCTTTCTGCCAGAATGGCTTCCTAATGATCATAGTCACTAAGGAAGGCAGTGGCTGGAGACTGCAGCAGGAGCACAATTATAGTGACTGTGAACAAGGAACTTGAGATTGAGCTGCCTTTGAAATAATTGCTTGAAAGGTTGAGACCAGGTTTGTGACCGCTTGCAGCCAGTTGCCATCTTCAAAGCAACTTTGAGGCACCAAGATGGTGACGAAAACGCAATAAAAAAGACAGTCTGCAATCAGTTTGTAATTAAATTGGGTCAAGTTTGCAATTAGTCTGTAATTCGGTGCGCGCTCTTTATGATAATGAGGTGATTAACTGAGATAAACAAGGTGAAAACTGGAAATCCTTTGTCGTCTACAAACAGAGAAATTCCCATTAGCTACTTACATTCAGAATACTGCCAGAGCCTCATAGATTTGAAGAGTAAAATTGCGAGTGAAAGTTGGTTGTCCAGAGGTTGAGGGCGTTGCACACTCAACCTAAGGTCAACCACTTGCAATCAGTTGTAGAAAGCAAAAACATTCAGTGCACTCACTGGGCAAACACCAATTGTGTGATTGTTTTCTTTCTAAACCTAAGTATTTTTATCACGGCTAACCGAACTGCAGTTGAAGAATGAAAACGCTTTTAAAGAGCAAACAGCAGCATATTTAATTACCCTTTTAATTTCCTGCTTGGTTACGTCAAATGGTAGAACTGTGCTTTAATTATCATGTGCGCAGTGACTCAGCACATGAATCACGCAAGTCAAGATATTTGCCGTCTGTTGGAGAGATTAATAAGGAAGTTAAGTGCTCATCATTTGGAGGGTTTATTCTCTAGATTTGTGGGGGACGGACCTGGAAAGGAACACAAGTGCGATCCCTTGACATTCCTTGAAGGTTTATGTAAGACTGTGACATAACCAGGCAATATGTAGAAGAGCACGATGATATTTTGATAGAGACATATGTATGTTTTTCAGTAACAAATAGAAGCAAGTTAAAAAGCCTTGGGGAGGAAAAAAAAAAAAGGCCCGTCTTTTCTTTGTAGGTGTCTGTAACTCAGCTTAGTGCCTCAAATTTCAGCTCCCCGTTTCATGTAGCTGCACTTAAATGAATGGCGGAGACATCAAAAATAAGATGAAGAGCAACAGAAACACGAAGCGTAAACGAAATTTAACTGCACCATTAAAAGAATGTGAAACGTATTCAGATACCGGTGAGTTCTGAGCACTCCAGAGATCTAAAGTAGTTCTCGTGATTGTAAGACGCTCTGCCACTTCTTTTTCTTTTTTTTTTCTTTTTTTTTTAAAATAATGTAATTCTTATCTCCTCTCTTCTTTTTGGGAGGTAGTTTTCAAAGGCAGTGTGAATAATGGGCCAAAAATATGCCCGCTCTTGGCAAAATCAATTGATGACATAAGAATGGGTTAGCACTCTGTGAAATAATGTAGGATATTTCTTAGCTCTTTAATGATCGGGAATGGAAGGGAGAAAGGGAGGTTTTTAAATTGCTTCAGTGAAATGTTTGAAATACTGCCGAGGTTGTTTTTGACTCTTGAAGCGGTGAGACTTCCCTGTCGGGGTCTGATCTCGAATTTTATCAGTTTGCTTTTCCAACTATGTGGTTTGTTTAGTGGATTTGTTCACTGCCTTTTTTTATTCAGTAAATTATTTTTATCATGTTGCTTTTAAAAATTTGATCAAACTACTTCCTGTCATCTTCCGTCTCCAGGACAACAGCCGACGGGTCGAGAACATGCTGAGGCTGTGGATCATCGAAGCCAAGGATCTGCCGGCCAAAAAGAAATACTACTGTGAGCTCTGCCTCGACGACTCGCTCTACGCCCGCACCACCTGCAAGCTCAAGACCGACAACGTCTTCTGGGGAGAGCACTTTGAGTTCAGCAACCTTCCCGTCGTCAAGACCATCACAGCCCACCTCTACAAAGACACAGACAAGAAGAAAAAGAAAGACAAAAACAACTACATCGGACTCATCAACATCCCCGTCGCAGCTGTCACCGGGCGACAGTTTGTGGAGAAATGGTATCCCGTCAGCACCCCGAACCCGCCCAAGGGCAAGACGTCTGGTCCCATGATTAGAATTAAGGCACGCTATCAGAGCATGAACATCCTTCCCATGGAGATGTACAAAGAATTTGCAGAGTACACTACCAATAACTACATGCTACTGTGCTCTGTGCTCGAGCCTGGGATTAGCGTCAAGAACAAGGAGGAGATGGCGTGCGCGCTGGTTCACATTCTGCAGAGCACTGGCAAGGCCAAGGTTGGTAGCAAAGATCCTTTATTTCAGATGTTTCCATGTACCTTGCCATGAGGTAATGACAAGACATTATGAAAGCTCACAGGGGTTAAGTGTTCCTCCGCTGCCTGCTCATCTTGTGAACTGTTGACCCTCTCCTCTGCTGTAATGCAGAGCAGACAAAGACCAGACAGACAAGTGATTTCCTCTCGCTGCACCAGCCTGTATTACAGTTTTAACTCAAGCTAATCCCTCGCACATATCCCCCCGCAGTGCTCCGCAGCATACCGATGCAGGACCGAGCACAATACATCCACTGCTTGTCTGTAGCACTCCAAGCACAGGGATAGATTAGCTCACCACAGTGGTAGCTAAGCCTCCCATGACAGCAGGTCGTTGGGACTCAAATAATCTTCCATCCGTCTAAAATAGCTGCCTTTGACTTTTCTTTGACGGCACAATATTTGTGTTTTCCGTGGGTAAAACATGATGCTATTTTGACCTTACATACTGTAGTTATGAAAAAAGTGGAAATTTGTGTCAAAATCAAGTTTTATGAGCACATATTGTTCTGATACAGTATGTGGAGAAAAACAGTAGGTTGTAGGTTTTGCTCAAACATTTGTGAAATAATGGGTCCTTCGTTGTGCGTGGTGCTGTAGTAAAACGCTACCGTCTGGTAACAGCACAGCTAAATATTCCATGATTAACTAGTAGTGGGATTTATGCTATATGGAATTGTTTGGGAACCACAGCGAAGTGACAGATCACGTAAAATGACAGAGCCTGGTTGTCAAGTGCTGAGGTGCATACTAGATAAGGCCCTGATGCTTTCAAAGCTTATTAACATTAGCACAAAAACTGTGTGCTGGGAGCTTCCACAGTGTGTCTTTCGGCCCTTCTCCCTCCTCTAACCCCTCAGATGGAGCAGATGACCGCCTCTCCCCTGAGCCTTGTTTTACTGGAGGTTTCTTCCTGTTAAAAGGGGTGTTTTTCTTTGCCACTGTTGCCAAGTGCATGCTCGTAGGGGGTCGTCTGATAGTTGGGGATTTCTCTCTGTTATTGTTTATATATAAAGTACCATGAGGTGAATGGTAAATGGCCTGTATTTGTATAGCGCTTTACTTAGTCCCTAACTAAGTAACTGGTGATAGCAAGCTACATTGTAGCCACCCTGGGGCGCAATGACAGAGGCGAGGCTGCCGGACACTGGTGCCACCGGGCCCTCTGACCATCACCAGTAGGCAACAGGTGAAGTGTCTTGCCCAAGGACACAACGACCGAGACTGTCCGAGCCGGGGTTCGAACCGGCGACCTTCCGATTACAAGACGTACTGCCAACTCTTGAGCCACGATATTGTTGTTTTGATTTCACACTATATGAAATGAACTGAATCGAATTGAAGTTGTGTCTTTCAAAGGCTCCCGTAGGTGCGCTATGTATCAATTAGGGGTGCAACGATACTCGTATCGATATTGAACCGTTCGATACAGTGCTTTCGGTTCGGTATGCATATGTATCGAACAATACAAAATTTGTAATTTATTTTATCAACTTTCCTTCTGACGATGCTGTCTGTGTTGAGCGCTCAGTGAATCTGCGTTCGACTACTCCGCCTAGGCTGCACTGTCGAGCGCAGATCCACTGAGCGCTCAACACAGACAGCATCGTCAGAAGGAAGAGCGCAGGGCAAGCTAGCAAGACAGAAGTTAAGCTCTCCTTGCAACATGGACCTCCCCCACCCTCATTCAGATCTGGCGTTTGGAATTATTTTGGTTTTCATGTGACGTATGACCCTGAAGGTAAGCGCGTCATGGACTAAAGTAAAACAGTATGTTGGATGTGCCACGCAATGCTCAATTACATGGGTGGGAACTAGTGTGTTAGCGCAGTTAGCTCGTTAACGTGTTGGCCGTCTAGCCCCATGCAGGGGTAGCTCGTTAACGGAGATTTGCCGTGTTGTGGCGTTAACGTCATTTCAACGAGATTAACGCTGACAGCACTAGTGGGAACACAACGAATATGACTGCACATTTACGCCGACATCATCCTAGTGCAAAGACAAGTGGAAGCAGACAAAAACAACAAGCATGCATGCTACAAACTTTACCCGAGTCATTTAGACAGCCGTTAGCACATGATTCTCCTTATGGGGACCTGATATGTTTAATATTGTGGCGAGCTCAGACAAGGAGGAGACGGAGGTGTCGTTTGGTCTTGCTTCCCGTGAGCTAGCCAGGGAGCACAGCCGTTTATTGACATCTGCAGAAGAACACTGCCGCTAGCTAACTGCTCAGCGCGGCAACCGCACAGCAACAACAACAACACACAGGGCGCCCTCTGACCCCGGAAGGACACACCGTCGCAGCGAGAGGGCGTCACCCGTCACTATGGCAACATAAACAAAACATAACTGTACAAACAGAACCCCGAACAGCCCTGACCCGCTACAATATGCTGCTGAGAATATAGCCCAGAAGAAGCGTATAGTATAGCTTTTATTTTGGAAAGAGCCATTTCTCTGTAATAAACTCTCTTTTCCAAAGATGAGTGATTCCTCAATCAGATTTATTTTTTTAATTACTTTTGTTTCAGCAACATTAAATTTAAAAACTGTACTTTTGAGTTAAAATATATATTTATAATTTTAATAAATGACAAATTAAAAAGGCATGAACATTTTTTTGTATCGAAAAAATATCGAACCGTGACACCAAAGTATCGAACCGAACCGAACCGTGAATTTTGTGTATCGTTGCACCCCTAGTATCAATGTCTATCACATCAGCATCACTTCGTCTTTTCTGCCTCGTCAGTTTCCAACCACAGTTTCTGTTTCTGTTTAGTTTGCTTGTCAGTTTCTCATCAGCAAAGCTTTGGACTTTCTTTGACTTTATCCCGGGGCAGTGGGGCGATAAACGATTAGCGCTTAAGAAGTGATGTCAGTACACAATGTACTGCCACTGTGCTGGTTTTAGGCTCAGCACTGATAGCTGCTGATTGATGGGTGGGGGTGAGGCCGCCCCTAGTCCCCGCAGAGATGGCTACTTCCTTAATTACTTTCAATTAATCCCAGACTTCTGAGGAAAACACTGGTACTCTTAGTTCTTTCTCACCTCCTCCCCGGTCTTACTTCCCTGCTGCTAGATGCACATATGCTGGAGCTGGCAGCAAGAAGTGCTACTCCCAAATGCTCATCTTAAAAGAGAGACACAGATAATTTCCCGAATACATCTGTGTTTCAAGAAAAGTCCTTTTAAATGTAGCCTTGCATGCTACATACTGACGCCTTTAGAAGAAGAGGCAAAGAACAGTCTGCGGTTTGATGCGAGCACAGACTTAATGATAGCTGCTCTTAAAATGCGGAGTGTTTGTTGTGTTAACTACTGCAGCTTCTTTCTTTCTGTCAAGGCTTCAAGACATTGTAAAGTGGTCTGACATTTTTAGGCGGCTTACTCACAAAAGTCTGTTGGGGTTTTTTTTTCCCTTTAGCCTTGATAAATCAGAGATGGAGCAGTCACATCTCGCCAAACAGCACCCTGTATTTCCAACAAATCACTTATTCTAAAATACTTTTAAGCCTAATGATGATGTTCTGTGCTGCTGAACACATGCTTTAAATGGAGACGTTTCTGCGTGCGTTGTAGAGTTTGTTCAATTTGGCGATTAAGTGTTTTTCATGTCTTGCCAACTTACTTACAGTCTTCCTGAGAATTGGTGAGATATATTTAGGAATCGAGCAATTTATTTGTGCTGAGATAGAGTCTGGGAAATCATGTAGGCTCGGCTTTCTGCAATTGTTTAGTAAAGCCTTTGGTTATTTACTTCCCTCGGTATTATTGTGTAGTCTTCTAACTAGCCAAGCTCAAGTCAAATCCATGAGTCATTTTTCTCTAATTCAGTCTGCACCAGACTGGATTTTGGCAGCGTGGAAAAATGGAGACGATGCATTGCAGTCGCATTGGACGTTGACAAAAAACACAGCACCCAGTGGGGTTGAAGTGGAGGTGAAAGTCTCTTTGTGGTCTTGCTGATGTGTGTTGTCTTTAATCTCCCATGCACAGGTCAAAACCAGCTTCTAAGTGGACCTGGAGTTGTTAGATGCAGATTTCAGGCTGCCGCAGTCATCAGTATGCAACACTCCTCGACTTCTGTTTCTTCTTGTGACATTTTATCGCCCATCACCAACTAATTAAGCCCTGCATATTCTGCTCTGTTGCACTCCTTTTCTCTTGCCCCCC
>NW_024582384.1:2956750-2958137 GCF_018398535.1 Haplochromis burtoni
GGGCGGGGGCGTTCCAGTTATTATGCCGTAGCGTTTTATGTCACAGCTCCTCGAGGTAAACTAACGGTCCTGCTTAAGAGGGAGAAATATGTGGGCTCTCCTCTGTGCATTCTGTTAGTAAATTGGTAAGTCAGCCCACAGCACAGCCTCACTTGTGTTAAGCGTTTTATTAATGTATTTTGCACTGTCATCAGCAGGTAGCGATGCTCATTGCGCAGCTGTGGCACACAGGCACAGTCGGCTTGCGCAAACACAATATAGTGTGACAAATGATTTACCAACATAACATAAAGGGCTCGGGTAGTTTTTGTATTCCTTTGGGCTTTTTCATTGTGGCTCGGAATGAATCGGTTGTCCCTTGATGGGGCCGGTGAGCATTCAGAACATGATGGCGGCTTGTCAGTGGATACCCTCCCCATTAACAGGAATAATGTGATTAGTGTATAATACACACAAGAGGGCACACTGAGGACAATCTCCTAATGCTATAGTGTGCTGGCCCCTTCAGCACACTGGAAATAACTGTAAAGCACGTCAGTGTCCTTGCTCCTCTCAGCGTCTCTTGTGTATTTGCGATATAGATGCGGCACATCATACCGTTTGACTTTATAATCATTCCGCCATGATTTTTATTGACCTTCCCCTGACAGCGTGGGGTGACACGAGCGGTGAAAGCATTTGAGCAGCATTTTCTCCAAGAGGAGGAGAAAACTAAATAAGGGAGATGAAGCCGGAGCATACAGAGTGGTTTTGTTTCACCTTGTAGCAACACTGTTTTTGACTGTGGAGCCAGACAGCAGCAGGGAGGGAAAACATTCAGCTCTACAGCGATGCTCGGCACACATTGATCTTGGAAGTCTTTTGACATATCTGCTCGCACTAAAAATATCTGCAGTCTCACTCTCTTCTGCTCTGTCTCTGCTCTCGCTGGCTGTTTTTTTTTTTTTTTTTTAATTGTTAATTTCCTTGCTTTTACTTGCATAGCATGCATGCATGTGCAGCGAAAGGCATACCAATAAACAGCACGAACACGGTGCTGAAACAGGAAAAAATATGAAATTTTGAAATGTAATATATATGCAAGTTCTGTTTGATGTTCCCCAGCTTTAGCAACATGCTGAGCCTCACTCAAAGTGAGCTTCAGTTCGACTAGCTGGGCCATCTCAATTTTGTGCCGGGTCACCTTTGATCTTCGAGTTCCCTGTCCCCTCAGCGAAAGTGCCTCCATTTGCTGCACTTGCAGGGAAGAAAGTCGATGGTCATGAAGCTAAAAAATAAATAAGAATGTGGTTCAGTCTCTTTTGACATAGAAAGATGTGACTCTAGTTTTGGTGGTTGCTCCAGACTTAAATACTTCAACATGTAATGGAGGGATTTCTAACACGGG
>NW_024582384.1:2959556-2960715 GCF_018398535.1 Haplochromis burtoni
CTCCCTGAGCCTGGTTCTGCTGGAGGTTTCTTCCTGTCAAAAGGGAGTTTTTCCTTCCCTTTGTTGCCAAGTGGCTGTTCATAGGTGGTGGAGGGGAGGCAGTTGTTTTGATTTAGGGCTACATGAATAAGAGTGAAATGAATTGAACCACCAACAAGTAACTTCTATGTTATGTGATTTCCAATAAGTCTGAGTAGCTCCTCAGTCTGTGAATCTAGCTCTGCTAAATATTGTTTTTAGTCACGGGAGAGGGAGACAAATGAATAAACAAAAAGCATTTATGCCGAATTGAAACCTTCATCCATGCTCTGTTGGACATCGGTGGAATCAAATTCGAGGCACCGTGAAAGAAAAGAATAAGCGCTGCTATGAATTAATTTCAGTAGTTTGAATTCTGTCACGTACATTTTCTACACCCAACACAGCGCAGTGTGCATTTATTCTAGCCACTGAATGTGAGGTAAATTGATCTGTCAGTATGAGAGACACATATAGACAGTTTTAAAGGGAAAGAGTTCAGAAGAGCATGTCGTTACCGAACATCTTTTTTTTTTCTCTTTTTCTCTTCTCCTGCCCCATTACTTCCTTTTAAGGTATTTTATTGCTCTCACTGTTGGATGTCTTCTTTATATTGCCATAGAAACACAAAAAAATCTCTGAGCCAGTGCAAAACATAAACATGACCCCTTTTTTGTGTGCTTCTCCTCTCTCCCTCTTTTCAAGTCTCAGTGTTAGCCTTGCAAAGCACAGCAGTTGGAAAGTGTGCCATTTAAAATATCAGTGCTTCTTTTTGTCTTTGTCATTGTCAGAGGCTCTTGCAGTGAGAGCCCTGATTGTTATCGTGCAGATTATCACGTCTCTTCGGGCCTCAAAGGCCGTGTGTTTGGATTTCAGCTCCAAAGCACGTGCAGACACTTGCAGGGGAACATCACTGAATATAGATGTGACACCGCTTTAATGGCAAAGTAAACCAATACGTAGGGAACTTCAACTTTCTCAACAGGAGTTTGTTCCCTACTATTTATTAGATCTAATGAGCCTTGCTGCACTGCCTAGCCTCCCTCTGACCCTATAGTAATATCACCCTCCTTTCTCTGCGCTCTGTGTGTTGGGCTTTTTTGAAGCATGGCCTTCTTGATGAGATGTGGCAGTGATATAG
>NW_024582384.1:2960740-2964284 GCF_018398535.1 Haplochromis burtoni
TATGATATTGATAGAGCCCTTTTTTTCTTTTTTTTTGTGTGATCATCTTTGTTTTTATTTTTTTTATTTTATTTTATTTTTTTAATTTTTTTTTTTTTTTTTTTTTTTTTTTTTTTTTTTTTTAAAGCATTTTATTGGTTTCTCTTTGTAAATATTTTCGGGCCTGAACTATTGGATCTATTTGAACCAGATTTCCACCCCATTGAAACATTCTTTATCTTTAACGGTTACTTATATATAGTCTTTCTCCAAGTCCCTAAGAAGAAAAGATTTTATGGTTATGGCGGGCGGGGAATTTATATCGGAATGCAGTATTTAAATATCAACTTAATATCAATGGTCAATGGATTAATTGATTGAATATTCTTAGCTTCATTCTTCTGTGTTTTCTTTATTTCGGGTTGGCTTGTTGTTGCTTCCCCGCTTGCTGCAGCCAGATTGGCTAATGCTTTGGGACGATCAAGTGCTGTTGCTTGTCTACTCTGTCACCTTTGATATCTAGGTCTGTTGCCACGTTTCTTTCAAAAGAAGCAGTTTTGAAAATACTCAAAAAGAATAAAAGTTTGAAACAAATTTCCAATAAAAAATATGTTTCAGGGGGATGAAGGGAAAAAACAAATAAGCTTATATTGTAGGCGAATGATCTATGATAGCTGTTTCTTAAAAGTTTGTCCCCTTTTATGGCGGCGTTATTGAACCCATATCTATTCCCGGATTTGGTGACAATTTAAACATGTTTTTCCTTGTTCTTGTGCTATGATTTGATAGTATATTTTAAAACTTATTTGGCACAAGCGAAAGAGCAACCGCCCATGTCAGGAAAAGGGAGAGTCCAGGGATAAATAAGCATGAACTGAAGAGTTTTGTTGACGTATTAGTACCACTGGTTCTCAACTAATCGATAACTAACAGACACTTTCAAGTATTTATTGTGGTCTTTTTAGGTAACTTAAATATTAGCTTTATTCTTGTTTTTTCTCAGCTTGTTTTATTTGTGCATGGAGTATTTTGTTCATTTGTTTTCTTAGTAAATATGAACACTGATGTATTTGTTTTTATTCGGCATAACCATCAAACGTCTGAGTGTAGAATGACAGATGGCACTGAATGCCCAGGAGCTTCAGCTAGTGTTGTTGCTAGAATAATATTAAAAAAATGTACCAAGCAGTTCCAGATTCTTCTTTCTAGCTTTAGTTTTTCTTATGTGATCTGAAACTAAAATCTTGGGGGCGAGGGGCAGATTAAGGAAATACTCAGCAAAAAAAAGTCCTACTTTGGTTTTTCTCTTCTTCTTTTCAGCAACAAAAGTAAAAAAAGTCGGCACCTACTCTTGAAGTTTTGAGAAAATTGCCAGTTTAATTGGTGTGATGGTCTCGTTCTGCGCTGTTAGCAAGACCCATATAAGGGGAATAGCCGTGTGTGGTAACTGGCGAAAACCATACACGACGCTGTTCGTGCCCTGTGGTTAACGTTGTCATTTTCGTGGCATTCAAGAGTGACTACAAAGATAAAGGCCATGGGCTGCTTCTCGCAACTATGGTTCCCGTATATTTAATATTAGTATTATAACTTGATTGAATATTCATTTGGCCGTCGTGTGTGGGCCATAAAGTCATCTCCATGTCTGGGCCATGTTTTTCTTATGCTGACCTCGCCATCATAGCATATGCTTTTCTCCCATGCGCTCTATGCGCAGAAAAGTGCTGCAGAACAAAACTGTAATCCAAATGCTTTTCCTGGTAAAGATAAGCTCAGGACTATTGCTTTTCGATCAGGTGCGCACGGCGGGATGGACACTGTCTGTTAGAATATGGCCTCTCAAGAGATGATTCATTGATGAACCGTTGATGGACTGTCAGCTGATATAGTAGGATTAGCATATCCCTGTTAAATCTGCATTTGTTCTGCTGTAGTGTTGGACCAGTGTCACATCTGCAGCTAAACAACCATGCTGCTCGTATTTAAAAGTACATTAACTAAGGGGGTTTGATTTTTCACTGTTATAAATGATTGTTCTATTCAAGTGTCCCAATGGCCATAGTTCATCTTTAATTGCAGGCTGTGTGTGTGGTTAGGCTCAAGTTGCATATGAACTCAGTAAAGTTAGTCTTACATCCAAAAGTCCCCCGGATAAGAATACCCCAAAAACCAGAGCATCCATCCGTCACGCGTATACTACAAAATAAGCAAGTAGCATGTGGCTCGCTCGACTTTGCGCCTCTATATTCACCCTCTGTGTTCCTTGAAAGTTTGTAAACAGTTTAATGCTGCTAGGTGAACGTGACAGCAAGGCCTGAACTTCACCCTCTGATGTTTGAAAGTGTTAACATTAAGCTACACAAGGCCTGAATTGGCACTTATAATGATCACTCAAAGCACTCAGTGGCCACATTCACACAGTGCACTTGATCAGTCCCTCATCCACACACATAAGCCCTCTGAGGCTCAGGGAGAACATGCAAACTCCATACAGCAAGGTTCAAACCCAGAACCTTCTTGCTGTGAGGCCACAGTGCTAACCATTACACCACCGTGCCACCAGCTTCAAATATTTCTTTCATTGGCGTTGTGATCTTGCTCGTATTAGCATATAAAAGAAGAGACAAATTGCCACCTTCCTGTTTTGTGTTTCCAGCAAAAAGCCTGTGACTCTAAAATAAACTAGACAACTTTGAAATAAAAATAACCAAAGGAGTGGGCAGAGCACTGATATTTTTAATAGCACAGTCAAATGAGAACCAGGTTACCAGTCACCACATGAAAGATTATAAACCACACCAAGGAGCTTGGTCAAAATAATGTATGCAGTGTGTACCTCATGCCCATGTTAACAAATTATAGACTTGCTCACCTCAAACTGGAAGTCATGGGCTCTGTCTTCTTTGTATTAGAGGGGATTGCATCTAATTTGTGTTTCAAACTACCAGCAGAAATGACTGTTGTTCATTTTGCCCGTCTTGATGTCTTTCTGTTTGCTTTTCCCCATCTCTCTCCTCCTCCTCCCCTTCATCTGACCGTCCTCTCTAATAACACTGGGATTGGCCTCACTTCAGTGGCCACACTAGGCACAAAAAGCAGAGAAAATGAAGCAGCTGAGTTAAAGGAGAGACACACCTCAGGTCTAATTACGTGCTGGGTGTCCATTCACAACAGCCATCAGCTTTCTGTAGTTATTTATGTGGTGTGTGCTGTTCTGCCTTATTTAGTAACAGATTTTAAAAAAGAAAAAAAAAGAAGCTGCACAATCCGGTACATTCTTGACAAAATAGCTTTGTAATAACCAACAGATACACTTAACTTGTAATTGGCATAGATGAGAGGCCTCTATCAAAGAACGTCATCCAAATAAGGGTGATTTACAGTCCCCAATCCTCTTTGGAAGTTGCTATGGTGGTTTTCCAAATAGATTTAACGCGTCTTTTTAATCATGAGAAGAAGTAAACTCCACTCGGATAGGTCTGAGCTTTGCACGTCTGAAAACTTTCAAGGACTTCCCAAAACTTAAAGTTACAAAAGTTCTGTGAGGTTTCACAGGGGAGAAAGA
>NW_024582384.1:2965547-2966346 GCF_018398535.1 Haplochromis burtoni
ACACACACACACACACACAGACAAACCTACAAGCTGAAAACAATACCAGCCATGCAGTTACAGCTGGTGATAATGTACTGTAGTAATGACTATAAAGTAGTCATGGGACTAAAAACCAATGTGGTGGCGACTGTCATGCCTGGTGTGATCCCATTATGAGATCATTTCTAGTGTTTCTTTTTTTCTGTCCCTTAGTCATCGAAGGTGTTTTGTTTTTGTTTTTTTTTACTTGTAAAGCCGTTCACACCAGATGATCTTTATATAAATAACATTAAAGTTCAATCAGTGTCAAAAAAGTTTCATTTGATTCCATCTTGTTAGAAAACAAGACATAGCAGCTACTTTTACAGCTGGCAAATTATTTTTATATTCAGCCATCTAAAAATGACATTCATACACAAATAGCCATCGCACCTACTTTGCACATCAGTGGATGATTGGCTCCCTGTGGTGTATCTTTGATTAGCCAGAGAACGGGATGCTCCAGCAGCTATAGAAACCGTCTGATAGTGTGTCCCCCTCCACGCAGCACCACCTCCCCCTCCGTTCTTTAAACACCACCGCTCTGTCTCCTCTTCCTCTCCCCCCACGCATCTGTCACTTGCGTCTCGTCTCCCTCGCTGCTACGCTGGTTCCCCAGCTTAACAAGCTGCTGGGGGACTTACATGAGAGTGCACCCAGAAATTTGTTGAAGGGATCCAAACAAGTGATGATTCATCCCCAGATGGCTCTATTTCCATCTCTCCTTTTCTTTAATACCTTAATGCCCGTCTCCACCTGTTTCTGCAGCTCTACAGAG
>NW_024582384.1:2967681-2969104 GCF_018398535.1 Haplochromis burtoni
TTTGGTCCGCTTATCGGCCAGATACGTCTGAGGCAGGAGCAACAAAAGGAAATACAGGAAGAAGCTGCCGTGTTCTGGACTAGTCTGGACACAGAGAATTTACTTCAAGCATTTGGAATAAATCTGTGCTTTTTAGTTCATTGTAGAAGCTAGTTGTGACATTTTGTCCACAGTGCATATCTGTGGTACTCTGCCACATCCTGGAATGCAAAGCACACTTGGTAATTGAGTTGGATTGAGGTAGGATCACATTTTCACCTTAAGCAAACAACTCCGGGGTTTGTTAGGAGCTGGAACGATCTAATCTCCTTGGTTGGCTGTGGCTCAGGTGGTAAAGCAGGTCGTCTACCAATCAGGAGGTCGATGGATCCACGGCTCCTCCTGTCCAGTGTGTGTCTGTGAATGTTAGACGTACAAGTTAAGCACTGTGTGAATGAGACTTATAGCAGAAAACATTTAAAAACAGAATGTAACCATGTAAGCACCAATCATTTTAATTTGAATTAGTTTTTTTTTTTTTCTCAACGGATCATAATTCTAACAGTGAGCTGGAGCATCTCAAAAGCTGTGATGGCATTTAGTGCTCTGCCCAAAGAACAAATATAACTTTAAGGCTGGACTTAGTGGAGGGAGAGAGGAACTCAATATCCTGTTTTGCTTTGTTTTGCAGCTTCTTTAGGAAGTGGGTGAAAATGAATCAGATGAAACTGTATTCAAGTCCAGGCCTTCTTATTTTTCTCGCCACCACCAACTCTCCCCTGAGGACACATTTTGTTTTCATGGCCATTACACTGAATTTCCATTATGCACTGTCATTTGTTTTTCCTGTTTAGTTTTTTTACTTCCAAGCTCTCACCTTCTTGCACGATTCAGCTCTTTGTATAATTGGACAGACATCTTCATCAACTCATTCATTATGTGCGTGCGTTTTGAGAATAGCAGTTATTAACCTTGTGCTCGTCCTGTTTTGTTTTTTTTCTGTAGGACTTCCTCACAGATTTAATGATGTCAGAGGTGGACCGCTGCGGGGAGAACGAGCACCTCATCTTCAGAGAAAACACACTGGCTACAAAGGCCATAGAGGAATACCTCAAACTGGTGGGACAGAAGTACCTGCACGATGCCCTCGGTTAGTGATTGGAAAGGGAGCTTTCTTCTTCTGCACGTCGACACTTCCTCTGATGTCTGTTTATGCCCCGACCTTTTTTCTAACGTCGAAGCGGAGCGTACACGACACAGGTTGGGAAGGATTAAGAGCAGTGTTATAGTAAATATTAGTAAAGGGCGAATATCACCAGGTGAGCTTGTAAGCTGCCCTGCAGTGGCCTGATGGCTGTTTGTGTGGCTTTATAAAAGTGGCACGTGGAGAACGGAGCCTCAGGTGGGAAGAGGGGAGGGAGCAGAGGTGGCCAGGCAGGTGATA
>NW_024582384.1:2969831-2971516 GCF_018398535.1 Haplochromis burtoni
AATTTAGTTAAATATGTGCATATTTTGAAATCAAAATAAATCATAATTAATGTTTTCTTGGTCAGATTTTACCATCAAAGATGAATGAAAATTGCATTTTTTTTTAATTTATTGACTGAATATTTCAAGAGAGTCCAGTGAAAATGTCAGGGTTTCATCTTTAATCGTTTTTGAGATGTTAATGTTCAAACTTTGCCTTTGATGTATGTCACTGTGCAAAAATATGGCTTGAATGGGCTCAATGGACCGTTTTTCAAAAAAGAAATGGCTTTGAAAGATATTTTGCACCGCGATCATTATATAAATTCAAGCTTTGGACATTAAAATTTGTATTCAAATCAGAGACGGTCGAGGAGAAAATATTCTAAAAATGTTCTTCTGAGAAGAGACAAAGCAGCAGAAGCTAATCTGTAAATGGCTCCCAGCCTTTCTGGCACCTATTTTTAAAACTTTAGATTTTAATTAATTTATTTATTTATGGTATTCTGCTAGTGTTTGTGTTCTTCTTGTCCACATGAGTGTCTCTTTCTGGCTGTCTTCAAATTGCTGCTTGTTTCCTTGCGTGCCTTTCACTTGGCTGACTTCAGACAGAATTTGAGGTCTGGAAAATGATGCATCACTGCGTTGCTTTTATTGTTTGACGTCTGGCTAAGCGTTTGATGTCACTGGACCCAGGGTAGCACAAGGACGGCCAAGCTTTCCTTTTTAGACCACCAGAGACTCAAGACGCTGCTGTTCCATTTTCAGTCACGCTGATTAGAGAGGAATAAAAATCTCAGACCACGGCCAAACTTCAAATTCGCTACTTTTATGTGTTGTTGCCTTTTTTTTTCCTTTACGCAATTCTTCTGCACGACCTTGTTTGGGTTGTGCGAGTCTGACGGCTCTTGTTGTCTTTGAGAGCTCAACTGTTTATATGACATATCAACAAGGAAACATATAAGTAAATATGTTCCTTAACTCTTTTTGTTTTTTAATTTGTAGGCGAGTTCATCAAAGCTCTGTACGAGTCGGATGAGAACTGTGAGGTCGATCCATCCAAGTGTTCGTCAGGTGACCTGCCAGAACACCAGAGCAACCTGAGGATGTGCTGTGAGCTAGCCTTCTGCAAAATCATCAACTCATACTGGTGAATGCTGGAGCTTTTCTTGTTTAAAAGTGTGTTTAAGTGTCTCCAGTGTGCACGCATTGTAACTTTTATCCAGGCTTCATCGTTTTGTATTATAAACACTGCTACTGAGGGGGCTTTTAATTAAGTTTTATACAATGTAGCAGCAGCTGCCAGATATGTAAATACAAACAACTGTTGTTCTAAGTGTGATTATAGCAACAGCTCAACAATGATTTAAGGAACCTGCTGAGAGGAGGAGACGCATCATATGATGAAGGAACCTCATGATTAATGTTCACTCAGCCTACAACCTTGCTACATCCAGCAGCATAGACAGTAATATGAGATACTAATACCATACAAAAATATGCATTATTATATCAAGTACACAAGTGCCAGGAATGAAGTCTTCTTTATATAACACCAGTTTAAAGTAAAGACCCTACAGTGTCAGAGTAAAAAACCCCGACAATCAGACGATTAGCTTTGAGCAGCACTTGGTGACAGCAGGAAGGAAGAACTCTCCTTTAACAGGAAGAAACCTCCAGGAGGACCAGGCTCAGGGAGAGGCAGC
>NW_024582384.1:2972562-2973759 GCF_018398535.1 Haplochromis burtoni
TCCGTGAGTGACAGGGAGAAGCGCTAATGGGAGCAGCGCAGCATATTGAGTTGAGTTGGGGATGGCAGCTGATCAGACATGAATGAAACATTCTGTCACTTTGAAATTTCTTCCTGAGTGATGACTCTCCGATGTAAACATAAATCACAGCACGGCCATTGATTTAAACTTAAAATCAGGACTTTACCACAGCTGAGCAGGCGGCCTGAAAAATGGCTCGTGACGACAGGTTAACGCGCAGTTAATGGGCCACATTAGAGTCAATATTTCATAGTCCTTCTGTTGACTGACATGGAAAAATGTGTACATAAAAGCAGATTTATTGGAAATTTGGCTGTATTGAAAGACCAGCATATGTGAGCACAGAGAGAGGGAAGCAGATATAAAGCAGACGAATTTAGCTTGCGCTAAAACACAAGGGTGGAAGTAAAAACCCACAACAAAGCCGTATTTATTGGTTTATTGATTTTTTTTTATTATTTTTTTTTTATTGATTGATTAAAGGTGAGATCCTGCTGCTCAGGATTTCATCTCTCTAGTGTAGATCAGTATGTTTATCCTACATCATCAGTAATTTATGATGGCATTACATAAACAGTGCGCCGGGGGAGAACACACTGAGGCCGGGGCGAGGCATGTTCTGGGCTTATAAGGACATTTCCATTAGCCGTGGTAGCAGATGGGAAGCTGGTGGTAGCAGATGTTTTTTTCTTACTGTAGATCATTCTACCTAACCCTTTCAATAATTCAGAAATCAAAGTCTGGTTGAACCCCACCCCCTGTCCATCAGACTGCAGTTTAATTATTCGATGTGGCGTGGGGGAAATAATGTCTCAGAAATATGCAATTTACAAACTCAAACAAACTGCACTTTAAATAAAATTGAATTAACGCTGCCACTGAAGTGGTCCGGAGCAATATTTAACATGGATTACATTTAATTCTGACTTCTTCTTATTATTTGCAGAGTGCAGCCTCTAAGCTGGGTCCTCTGCCCAGGATCCTGCGAGAGGTGAACACAGCTCTGTCTAATCCGTCCAGTGTCCAGATGACACCCGGCCAGTCCTCCGAGCAAATGGGCTCGCCTCCTGCTGAGGCAGTCTGCAGCATTTCCACCGGCCTGCAGAAGATGGTCATAGACAATGACCTTTCCGGGTAAGACATTTTAAAATATAAATACACTCAAATTTCTAAAAA
>NW_024582384.1:2975084-2976425 GCF_018398535.1 Haplochromis burtoni
AGTGTCAGTGTCTTCTCGCGCTTGGCAGTTTTGCCGAGTGCTAATGTTTGCCAGGTGAGGCAGCGACACAGTGAAAAGTGTCACCTCTGCTTGTTTACATCAGCCCGATGAAATCCTGTTTACTTTCCAGTGGATGAATACTCACTCAGACGGCACCTTGTCTCGCTTATCCCCTTGTCCTCTCACTCGCTGCCAGAACAATGGCAAGGTGACACTTGAAAAGATTAACATAAAAGCAGAGGGACCATCACCAGAAAACGGCTCAGACAAATGAAAAAAATAAAAAATCCAGCGTCTCAGGCGAAGATGAGGAGCATGAAGTGTCAGAGAGACGGTATCATTACGCTTATCAGGCATCTGGATCAATAGAACTAATTAAGCGATGTCCCTGTATGACCTGATGTTAGAGCCCTGCTCTTGTTACTTTATCACAATAACTATTTGCTCGTGTGTGTGTGTGTGTGTGGTGTAACCTCACGAGCGAACTGTGAGACTGAAATTCAAACGAGCTCGCTGCCATTCTGTCTTAATTGCTTCTCATCCACCAAAAAATAGGATGAATGTGTCAAGGTTTAGAAAAGGAGAGCGAATGAGCAGAATGAAGAGGAGAAAGGAGTTAAGGGAGGGAAAGATAATGGAACGCTGGGAGAAGGACACCGAGAGCAGGAGAGGAGCGTGATGTGAATGATAGAGATTATTGGAAGATAAGTCACATCTGTCAAGGTAATGGTCTTCTGGCAGTGAAGCCTCCATCTGCTATCAGAAGAAATGTGAGGGGACGGCTGAAACAAATCGTGTTTTCCTAAAAGATTGATTTATTGGATTCTCTTTGATTAGATTACATTACATTTGTCTGTTGTGATTAGGTGGTTTTAGCCCATTTTAACACTTGGATCCACTTTTGTGGATACTTTAAGACACATTTTATTTTTGCTCTTTTTGACCTCATGTTGACGTAGATGGATGGTTATCGTTATGGCTTCTGATGTGCCTCTGTTTCAGATTGGTCGACTTCACTAGATTACCATCACCCACACCAGAAAATAAGGATCTGTTCTTTGTGACAAGGAACTCAGCTATCCAGCCTTCCCCTGCACGCAGTTCAAGCTACTCTGAGACGAATGAGCCAGACCTGGGCATGGCCAATGGCAGCAAGAGCTTGTCCATGGTAGACCTCCAGGACCCCCGCATTCTGGATGGTGGCACAGTTCCCGGCTCCTCAGATGCTCTGGGTGAAGGCCCAGCTTCCGGGGCAGGCTGGTCAGCCATAACCTCACAAGGCAACATCCCCGGAGGTCCCACCATAAGGCGGCCAGGCCAGACCCCCACCACCCCAGGCAC
>NW_024582384.1:2977711-2979108 GCF_018398535.1 Haplochromis burtoni
TTCCAGGCTGGGAGTGTAGCTCTAGGAATGCTAATATTTATCAGTCACTTTGCGACTGTGGTCCAGCTATAAATACACCGATCAGGCATAACATTATGACCACCTGCATTATGTCCACTTTTTGCTCCCAAAACAGCCCTGACCCTTCAAAGCTTGCACCCCTCTAGACTCCTGAAGGTGTGCTGTGGGATCTGGCACCAAGATGTTAGCAACAGATCTTTTGAGTCCCGTACACTGTGAGGTGGGACCTCTGTGGATACTTCTTTGTCCAGTTCTGGGGCGAGGTTTTGGAGGCCAAGACAACGCCTCAAAGTTGTTCCTGAACTATTTTTGCTTTGTAGAGGGTGCATTATTCATCTGAAAGAGTGCACATGGTCTGCAACAGTGCTTAGGTAGGTGGTAACATCCACATGGATGGCAGGACCCAAGGTGTCCCACACTGCCTCTTCCAGCTAGCCTTCTTCCCATAGTGCATCCTGGTGCCAGGTGTCTCCCCAGGTAAGCGATGCACACTCACCTGGGGATGTAAAAGAAAATGTTGACTCATCAGACCAGGCCATGTTCTTTTATTGCTCCGTGGTCCAGTTCTGATGCTCGCATCAGTGAGCCTTGGTCGCCCATGACCGTGTCACTGGATCACCACTGTTCCTTCACTGGAGCTCTTTTGATAGATACTGACCACCGCACACTGGGAACACCCAGTCCCCATGCTTGCCCATTTTTTTCTGCTGCTAACACATCAACAACATGATGAAGACATAATCAGTGTTATTCACGTCACCCGTCAGTGGTCACAACGTTATGCCTGATCTGTGTTCCTCAATTATCTGACTTTTACACACATGGCACCAAAAGATGAATCCTTATGTTTTTCTTTCCTTAGCCATGCTAAATATCTGAAAATGGACTGCACAGTTTATAATAACATTAGATGTTTTGTTGCTACTGCTACTGTGGGGACAGTATAGTGAAGAATCATTAATGAGAACACGAAAGCCAACAGCTTAGTAAAGTTTCACTCACATCACATGTATAAATATGTGCAGTTTGACGTGTTTAATTCAGATACGTTTTCTCTCAAACTGCTTAAATGCAAATGAGTGTCTGACTAAAATTTTTTTTTTTTTAAAAACGCAACAACAAACAAAAAACCTCAGCAGATAGTAATGTTACATGACTGCTAGCCTTTGCCTCAAGGTAGATTTCGGCGCAGGTATTGAATCTTACAGTGTTTACTTTCTCTCGCTGCCAGTGTGACACTATAGCTGCTCTCACTCCCACGTGTTTAAAAACCTGCTTCAGAGAGCGTGTGCTACAGGTTTGCGTGAGCCTGTATCCATTCCACCTGCTGCTTTCAGTCCAGATGAGTCGATGCATTTCAAGCTTCTTTTGTTTTT
>NW_024582384.1:2994342-2998363 GCF_018398535.1 Haplochromis burtoni
CATGGGTAAATAAGAGTGAACGGGTACAGAGTGAGCGAAGTCCTCGCTTTGTAATTGGATCTGATTGTGCTTGCACATAGGGGTTCATCTGATTGAGGGGTTTCTCTTTATTATTGTAGGGCCTTTCCTTATAATATGAACAAGGCGACTATTGTTGTGATACGGCATAATATAGATAAAATTATATTATTATAAATTAGCAGTGAGGCTTGAGGAATGGCAATGTCGGAGGTTCTGTCCACAGGTTTAGGTCGTGTTTGTAGTTGGTTTCTCAGTGTGTGATCTTTGATGTTTTAAGCGCACAGGCTTAAAGACTGGTTGGTGACTGCCTTGGCAACCGGCAATCATTAGGCAAAAACGACTGGATGCAAGTCCAAGAATTAGTCACTAGCAGGTTGCCAAAAATGTTGCCCACCCCAGCTTTAGACTGTTTAGACATCAAAAAATGTTTGATTCCTCTACTTGTTTCCTTTTCTCTGACGCATAGGCTGTGTATTAAAGATGGCCATAGCTGCTGAGTCTTAAAGCCAATATAAGCCTTAAAACTGCAATCTTTCTCATCGCCAGCAGGGGGCGAATCCCACTTTGAGCATGTCTGATTTTAAAAATAAGTGTATGGGAAAACGGGCTTACAGCCCACTGTTAATTTTATGAAAACGTTTCAGAGCTATATGATGTCATGGTGGCTACATCTGTCTTTTATATGCAGTCTACTTGCTGAAGAGAAGTCTCTGCTTCACTGGTTGCATCCTTTTCTTATCACCTCCTCTTTATTCATTCAAAATTCCCTTTTTCCTCCCTTCTCTCTTGCTTTGATTTTTCTTTCTTTTTGCCAGTTACATGTCTCAGTAGGTCATTGGCTTCAGATCCAGAACAGAGGCTGCCTTTGGAAACCTTCTAACACCACTTAGTATTTTGGGGGGCAATAAAAGCTTAACTGGGCTCCTCAAATGCACCGTGATGTCAGTCAGTGTTTTTCAATGTGCTATCATGACATTCCATATAAAATGTCCCACAGTAATTCCCTCTAGACCAAAATTATACTCCATCTCAGACACAAAGCAGCACAGTCCCAGGTCTGATTGAGAGATTGCCGTTTTTTGTTCTCGTCTCGTGGTAATGAAGAAGGGGACCCCGCTGCTAGGGCTGATGATGATGTTGATAACAAAACGCGATGATGAGAGTGTCCTCAACGCTCTGCTTCTCTGTTCAGTACCAGCAGGAGATCGCGGTGCTGCAGGAGAAACTGCGGGCGTCGGTGCAGAAGCTGGAGGAGTACGAGGCCCGTCTGAAGGGTCAGGACGAGCAGGCCCAGAAGGTGCTGATGGAGTACCAGGCCCGGCTGGAGGAGTCAGAGGAGCGCTTGCGCAGACAGCAGGACGACAAAGACCTCCAGATGAAGAGCATCATCAGCAGGCAGGGGAAAAGAGGAAGAAGAGGCAGATTTGCTGAGATGTATTTTGGGATGCAGCGTTTCACAGCCCCTCTAACTCTGCCCTGTCTTTGTTTATCTTCCCAGGTTAATGTCGGTGGAGGAGGAGCTGAAGAAGGATCATTCTGACATGCAGGCGGTGGTAGACTCTAAACAGAAGATCATCGACGCACAGGTCAGTCCACCGTAGCGACCCCACCGCGGGCTGCGTATGGCTTTGTGGATACTTTTCATCTGCGCGTTTTAAATTTGTATGTGCTGTCACTTGCTTCTCCTACATGAGGAAACAAAGGGTCACTGAAATACAAAGAGATGTTTAATTCATAGCTGTCTAGCTGTGGCATTGACAAGCTTGGATGGCTGAGCAGAATTTCTCAGCTCCCTCCCACTCCTCCTTATAAAACAAAAGTGTCTTATCTGGTTGTCTGTCAGCATGTAGCACCTCTATAATCCACAGTGGTTCATATTTGTGTAAAATTGCATGAAAATCTAACTTAAAAGAAAAACTGTTCTTTTTGAGCATTTTTAAGGAATTTTGAATGTTTGTTGTTGGGTTTGTAACTGAATAAACCGTCCTGCTTGTGTGTGTGTTAGAGCTGTAAGTGCAAACACCAGCACACAATTAAGAGCAAATCTGCATCTTTGTAGCTTAGGTGTTTCACAGCGTCTTTGACAAAGAAATGCAACTGATGTTTACACAGACGCAAACATGCATTGGCAAATAATCTCTGTCACACACACAGTAATGAGAGTTTGCATCTACAAACACGTGCGCTGCAGTAAGGCAATGAATTGTCAGCCTCGGTACACAAGCGCAGATAGAAGGCAAATAAAAAAGGTCATTGCAAAGACGGGGAGTGAAGACTGCTTTAGTGGACCGGGACAGGAAGTTGATGTATTTTTTAAAATGCAGTTTTTATCTGCGTTAAACTACACAGAGTACACTTAAAACTTCACCACAGGAGATCAGTCAGGTGTTTGAAATTAGCCATTTACAACAAAAGACTGTATGTAAAAGATGGACATAATCACAGTGATTCTACCCACTGGTTTGTGGATTTGTGTTTTAAAGCCTCTAGCAGCATTAGCGTATTTGGCTGCTGGCAGGTTGGTCTTTTGGAGCCAAAGACCACCATATTTATAGAAGACGGTGTTAGTCAGTGCTAGTTTAGTTAGCAAGCTGCATCCATAGTCTTCAGCTTCACAACACAAACACATGCTAATTAATGCTTAATAGCATACAAAAAACCAAAATAAAAATTTCTACTAAAACTGAATGACAGTCTTGGTCTTTATAGCCAGTCTTCCTCCCCTCAGCCCCAACTGGTCGCCACAGACGGCTGCCCCTCCCCAAGCCTGGGTCTGTCAGAGGTTTCTTCCTGTTAAAAGGGAGTTTTTCCTTCCAACTGTTGCCAAATGCATTCTCACAGGGTGTAATCTGATTGTTGGGATTTTCTCTGTTATTTTGGAGTCTTTACCTTAAAATATAAAGCGCCTCGATGCGACTGTAGTTATGATTTGGTGCTATATAAATAAAACTGTATTCAATTCAGTTATCTTACATGAGCTGTTGGTACAACAAGCAGATGGGAAGCCTACGCAGACAGTTAGCAGCCTAGTTAGCACGTAGCTGTCACTCAAAGCAGCCACACCCATGTCAATCTAACCCTAAACCTTAATAAAATATAAACATGACAGTTAGTTTGCAGTTTGTTTGCACATCAGTGTCAGCTTCACTTTACCGCTCATTTAAAACAAGCTCGTGACATTAACAAAGCTTGGTTGTAGAGCAGATATCAGCAGGTTAGGATGGGGACGAATAAGAACGTCACGTTTCTCCTCCAACTGATGAGGAAGCTGTAATATTGGAATTTTTTTCCGGGTCTTACTGTGTTCATGTGCATTCACAGGAGAAGCGCATAGCATCACTGGATGCTGCCAACGCCCGTCTGATGAGCGCTCTCAGCCAGCTGAAGGAGCGCTACAACATGCAGACGCGCAACGGCATCTCCCCCACCAACCCCACCAAACTGCAGATCACGGAAAACGGAGAATTTAGGAACAGCAGCAACTGCTAAGAAAGATCCGGCGTCTGCCCCGAGCGAGAGTTGACCGCCCGAGCGTGTACAGCTGTTCAGCGCGTGGATGTCTACGTGCATACGTGGATGCATGTCTGTTTGAAAGACTGCGAGACTGCAGGCGTGTGCGTGCGTGAGTCTGTTTTATAAGCCAGACGTTTCCTTTTTTTCTTTTGTTTTGTTTTGTTGGAGACAGTGTAGGAGTGAGGGCGCCACTCTTTTGAGGGGCCAGCCAGAAAAGGCAGAACTTCAACGCTGATGGACAGATCACCAGACGGCCTTCATTTATGAGGGTGATGGCCAGAGGAGGTGGGGCGGAGCTTGTGTGTATATATAGAACTCGAAGCTGTTTGCCAATGGACGCACGTAGTTTGCTGGGACAATTCACGCCGCTGTCAAAGCCTGGGACGAACCACTATATACCCAAACACAGTGACGACCGCCAGACACGGTCACCCTCGCAACCCTCCTCTCTCGTTCTTCTTCTCGTCCCTCTTGATGACCAGGTGGA
>NW_024582384.1:2999651-3001100 GCF_018398535.1 Haplochromis burtoni
TGATGATGATGATGACGAGAGGCTTTTTTCAGACATGACGTGAATATATGATGTGTAACTGAGTGTATTAAAAGGCTGGGCAGCCTGGGATAGTGTAAATAAAATGCTCACACTATTTTTACCTAATGTTAACAGAGCTTTTTGTAAATGTATCTTGTGCTCAGACTCTGCTGTACCATTATGGATACTGTAAATATGAAACAGCTCAGTCAAGTCATCTGTCCTCATTGGGTAGAACTATACAATCAAATTTAACCTTTCAGTGTTCTCTGTTTAAAGTTGTTGGTTTCTTTTGTATTTAGAGTGTGTTATTGCTAGCCAAAAAAAAAAATAAGTAGGAGTTTGACTCTTGGGATGTACTTCTTCATTGGTTACAGGCCAAGTCGAGTCCAGTCTCGAGATTCAAAAGCACAATCCTGTATTTCTCATCAGTCTAGCTCTATGCACTTTTACGTTCAGTGGTTGATGTTTGTAATTAGCTTTTTTTTTTTTGGTTGTTGTTTTTTCAGGTGATTAAAAATGTGGCAAAGTTTAAAATTGAAGTAAGGGATTTTTATGATATGGCGAATTCACAATATTTTGTATGAGATTCTCAACGATGTGACCCCTCCTTCTCTGAACCAGAACAAATTGCCTCAGACTGATGAGTTCACACGACTTTTCACATCTCACCCGACGTCTAACCGCCTGTAGAAATATCTGCATAGGTGAAAGTCAGACTGTGTCACTTTGACAAGTAGAAACAGCTCTTCAATTTAGATAGCAATAAATACGCTGCGTACTGTTTTCATTGGTAGCATTTGCTGACTGTTTGGTACCATTAGCAAATTTTTTGGCACATTTTACGGTTAAAGGCACATTAGTGAGTCTGTTTTCAGACTGTGGTGCACTGGTGTTACTGTTACTACAGAGGTCAACAGTGGGGTTCTGGAAGTAAGAATCTCATTCATATTCTCCTCAGAGATTTTGATTATGAGATATATCATAACCCAATAAGTATTATCCATCAAGGAAGGAAGAAGGATCAAATTCTGTTTTTTAGTTGTTTTGTTTTAGTTGTTTTAGTTGTTTTTTTGTTTTTTTTGGAAAGCTCTTTGATGGGGAAGCTGAGATTTGGGATACGTAGTTCTTTCACTCTTAAAAGTAACTATGTACAGTCAGTCTTTTACAGTGCACTTTTTTTTTTTTTGAGCCACATCATCTGTTTACAGTTATATGGCTTGGTTCAAGGCTTAAAACTCTTCATATAAGGATTTCCTGAAACATCACTGGAGAAAATGAATGGGAATTCACTTCTGGAACCAGAGCCATTAAAATCATGGGCGACACTGTTGCGCTCGATAGCTTAGCATTTCTGCTAAATGCTCGACTGTTTAAAACTCTACTATTTGGCTAATTACTTTACATGGAGCCCATTAAAGGGAAAAAAATAAATTTGATAATATGTCA
>NW_024582384.1:3003410-3004366 GCF_018398535.1 Haplochromis burtoni
TAGAAAGTAATATTAAATAAATTCTAACAACAGCTTATCAAGGTTAAATGTGCTGCTGTTGTTCAGCCGCTGGTTTCCTCTTTCTGGTGCAAAATGGGCTAAAAACAAAGAAGAGAGACGGACTCTGACAGAAAAGCCGATCACCTGATCATTATTCAGTTTCACGATTGAAGTAGCAGCAGGAGAGAGAGAGAGAGAGAGGCAGTCACTCCATATATCTGTTGTTAAGCTTAACATGGGAATTCTTTACAGACATTCAGAGATGATGTTATACACTTGCTTTACTTCTCTCTGGGAAAACTTTCTCTGAGATGAAATGCTGGTTTGGTAGCAAGGCTACAAATACACACAGCTGCTCTATCACGTGCTACAATTATGAGCCGAGTTACGCCGTGTAGCAAGTTTTGTGAGGTCCTTTATTGATATTTAATGGATCGGATTACATTTTTTATTTCTCGCCGATATCCGATCCAGTAATTTGGGTCAGTATCGGACCAATACCGATAGGTAATATCAGATCGGTCCAGCTACTAATGACTAGCCTTACCGGTGCCCAGTGGTCAGATTCAGGATTCAAAGATACCAAAAGTTGAAAAAACACAGTCACCTGCTTCAGATGAGATGGTTTCCCGTCCAATGCGGAGTGCATACATCATTTCCCCTTCAATCCAGCTTTGATCTAACTAAAATGCTTCATTAAAAAAAAAAAAACAGAAAAAAAAACCAGACACTTCCCGGATATTGCACAGTGGATCAAAATCTGCCCAGATTTTTCTGTATTCATAATAACTTTAATTTTGAAAATCACAGCAAGGAGATCGTGGAAGATCCTGAATCCAGCAACCAGCTGGGGCTTTTCTGTGTGGAGTTCTCCCTGCGTCTGTGGGGTTCTCTCCAGATACCTGGCTCTTTGCCACAGTCCAAAGACATGCACATTGAGCTAAACTGGTGTCTTT
>NW_024582384.1:3005554-3007254 GCF_018398535.1 Haplochromis burtoni
TTCTTTCATTGGTTTAGTAATTTTAGCATAAAAGAAAAAGACAAGCGACCTTCCAGCAGCAGCTGCCATGTTACTCTGGAATTATGAGGCATTCGGTTTTCTAACCAAATCTCATTTAAGAATCTGTGAAACATTTTCGCCATGCAATTATTTCTAGACATCTACGTCCAATGGCAGTTGTGTGGCTACATTCTAAAGAACATAATGGCTGGAGGTCTTGCGGCTGCCTGACTGGAATAGCTGCTTGAACTGAAAGAGGATAAGTGGCCGCGCGGCCCTTTTTCCCTTTGAATACTTATTCACTTAACTCGTCGCTAATGGGCTCGTGGAAGGCGCACAGCTGAGCCGCTCACTGTCAACAGGCTTTCGCCGCTAAGCTAAATGCAAATAAATACAGCGGTGACCACACACGCGCACACACACAAGTTCAAACAGTGAGCGCACAAATGCCCAGTCACGTCCATTTCTGTGCAAAAGTAATATAGCTGAAATATTTGCTGTGCAAATTCAAGAACATAATACACTGAGGATTCTCCCTTTTCCTTATTTTATGTGTGATGTGTGGAGCGTCTAATGTTATCCCTGAAAAGAAAGTTTGTTTTACCATAAGGGTTACCAGACAAATGTGAAAGGGAGGCATATAGCTGCCTTCTAGAATCAGTAAGTCAATTAAAAGCAGCCATTTCCTCCTCCTGACTGGATCGTGTTCTTCATATATGATCCTACCGGGCGGATGGGAGGAAATGCACCGACCTCCTTATATCTTCTTCCATTTCCATTCCAACAACCCCCTGCGGGCATCTTCCTCCTCTGAAGAAAAAGCAATCAGTAAGAGAACAGTGCTCCTGCGAGTCAGCCAGCAGGGCATCGGCTCGTCCTTCTCTGGGGCTGCAGAGGAGGGGTGGACACCTAACTCCTCTGCTCCTGTGGAGAATGCTAAAGGCAGTGTTTGGGGGGGGGTTGGATGACTAGTTCCCTCTCATCAGTTCTCCACATTTGCTCTGAGCGAGCGAGGCTTGAATCTTTGATGCCGGTAGTCCTGGCTGGCCGCCCTTCGGAGGGGAGCCGGAGAGCTGAGCTGAGGGTTGGCGAGGCACGGCGTCTGAGTTTTGACGGTTCGCGGCAGCGCCCTGCTGCAGCTCAGAGAGCGCCTCTCCTCGACGCCCGACTGAGGCCCGAGCTGAGACTCGCACAGCTCCAGCAGTGACACTACCTGCTCCCTCAGTGCCAGGGATTTGAACCTGCGAGCTGCCAAGTAGAAAAAGGCTTCGACGAACGCCTGCAAGCCCATCCCTGTGAAGCAGAAGGCCAGGTTCATTAAGTCAGTAATTTCATACTGCTACTACGTGATAAACTAGCAATTCTAACACAAAGAAGAGCTTGACATTTCCCTAAAGAACCTTAGCAGCTTTATGAAGATCAAAGCATTTTTTTGTTCAGCAACTATGAAACCGCTGTGAGTTAGATTAGCTTAGCAAAAAGATGGGAAAGAACTGAGGAAAGCTAGTCTGGATTTGTCCAAAGGTAACAAAATCTACCTGTCACCACCTCTAAAGGGCCCTAATTACCTTGGCTGTTATGTAAAGACCTGCCAGCGAAGTGGAACACATGGGCAGATGAAGAAGCTTTTAATGATCCAAACTGTTCTGACAAAAAATATCAAGCTGGGTTGTTAACAAGGCGTTTGATTGCACATTAGA
>NW_024582384.1:3008294-3009316 GCF_018398535.1 Haplochromis burtoni
CTCTTAGATTTGAATGATATCATCTAAACCTTGAAAGTGGATATTTTACAGTAGTTTGTAGGTTGAGTAGAACAACTTATATATGTAATCATAACACATAAGAAATGTTTGTTGTACCCTTGAAGAGGCTGGCATCATTTTCTAAAGCATAACTCAGTTAAATGATTTAATGAGACGAGAGGAAAGTCCAACCTCCATCTCTGAAGACTCTCACTTGAATTTTAGGTTTTACAGATTTTTCTACTTTCTCTGTTCTCCACCTAGAAATCGAAGAGATCCATAGTGCAAGAAAACATTTAGATGTAAATTTTTTTAATTTGTCGCATATCCCAAGTCTAACTGGAATAGATATATTTGTGAATTCTAAGTTTTATCCCAGTTCTTGGTCCCTTACAAGTCCTGCAGTGCACCCACACACACAATAACAGACGCTGACTCCAGCCTTCCTGAATACGTATGAGCTTATTCTAAATTCAGTCCACAATCTCCTCCGTACAGGCCCCTCCATGCTCGTCCATGTGATCTCCATCCATCCGCTCCGCCTCGCAAACATTCCTCGGAAGGTGCAACGTCTGAATAATTCATGTCGGGTAGTTTTCTCCATTGTCACAGTGTGATCTTTGCTCATTTCAATTACAGTGTCAGAGGAAATCTGACAAAGAATGACAAGCAATTATCTCCAAGCACAGTATTTGCGCCGAGTCTCGAGGACACCCGTGCTCTCTGTCCTCCACATATTTTTTCCTTTTGTGATAATTTATTGTGCGTTTGTGAGTATGGCGTTACCTGCTTCTCTGGAGTCGGGCGTCGCGCCTGACCAGCGGCGTGTGATGTCTATGTAGAGGATGTCCACTGAAGCCATTGTGAAGTTGCTGCCACTTAGTTTACAAGTCCTGAAAAACATTACAGGAAATCTAAAATAAGCTCCATAATGCAATTCTTAGCTTACAAACACATCGTGTGGTTGCTCTGAAACCTGTAGAAAGCATTCAACATTCATGCTTCCTTTAAATAAATGAAGG
>NW_024582384.1:3010255-3011689 GCF_018398535.1 Haplochromis burtoni
TATATAGCTTGACAATACACACCACGCTTGTAAGAATCATAGGTTATAAGGCCTTGTGTCAATTTTCTACCAATAAATCATTAAGTTGACTTTGAAGACGTTGGTGGATTTAAGACACATTTTAATGGATTGTAAGAGGTGCCCGCTGTACACCCCTACAAAGCTTCATGAGGATCAGAAAGAATGGCACACAATCAAACACCGCCAAAAACATAACCTCCTTGGTGGTAGTAATAAATAATAGTACCTACCTGATGAAGGTCCGAAAGGCAGTGGGGCCAAGGCGCATGTTGCCCTTCACACCAAGGAAGCGTATGAAGAGAGCTGCGATTCGCTCCACTAGCCGCAGGTAGTTGAACTGCTTGGAGTACTTTGGGTAGACCTGCTTCAGACACAGCGAAGGCAAAGTTCCCGTTTCATCTTGGCTCTTCTCTTGTGTTTCTTCTTCCATGGGAATCTCTTCTCCTTGTTCAAACCCACCGGCCCTCTGTTGGGGACTGTTGGTGTAGAGTAACAGGAAAAAAACAAAGAAAAGCAAAACAGCTTTCATTTAAATTAATGAACGGATTCATTTTCAAGCTTGGTGAACATTAAACCAACAAGGTGCAGATACAAGAAAGAGATTCAAAATGAAAAGGTTGATTTCATATTGATGAAAAAGTTGATACTTGTCACTAAATTTGGAAAAGCAAATAAGTTAAATGGTCCAGACAGGATTGGTCGTTTGATAGAAGCAACGTGAGACTCATCCTCCACCGGGCTATACACTGTTCTCTATTACTCAGTAAAAACATCAACTCAATTTCAACCTTAGGTGATGGATGAGCTGTGCTTTTAGAAGTTCATTTATGATGCTTTGAATTAAGCAGACCAACATAAAAGCACTCATACCAGTTTACTTAAAGTGACCAAAAGAAGTCTGTGAACCTTTGATTCAGTCCATCGACCTCCTGTTACACAAAGCTGGATCAGAAAACAGTGTACTGAAGTGCTTCCATGCAAGCAATGCAGTACCACCTTGTTATCAACATACAGACTAAAAACAGCCTGAATAGCCTGCATGTTGCTTTATAACACCGGTAATTAAGTTGCAATTCAATTTTATTTATACAGCGCCAAACCACAACAACAGTCGCCTCGAAGGTCTGTATATTGGAAGGTAAAGACTCTACAGAGAAAACACCAATAATCAAACCACCCACAATGAACAAGCAGTTGGTGACAGTGGGAAGGAAAAACTTAACAGGAAGAAACCTCTGGCAGAAGCAGGCTCAGGGAGGAGCTGCCATCTGCCACGTCCGGTTAGGGGTGAGGGGGGGAGACAGGAAAAAGACACGCTGTGGAAAAATGGTCCATTAATGGTCAAAACTTTAAAAGAGCAGAATCCTGAACATGAGTTTTTTCCACTGCTAATGCACGTTCAAGGTGCCCAAT
>NW_024582384.1:3013135-3014231 GCF_018398535.1 Haplochromis burtoni
CCAACTATTCTGCCATTTCATATTTGCTTTATCTCTCTTCTATAAGCCTGCCTCGATCATTTAAACAGCAACACAGCTTTTGGGGTATTTTTTTAACTCAGCTGCTGCTCTTTAGCGCGTGTGCCTGGTCAGCTCCCCCCGTCATTTCACTTCATTTTAAACCAGTAAAATTCATACTTGGCTGAATTCAGTCTGAACTCTGTGTTCTGACTGACTGGATCTCATCCATCCCACTGCAGACCGGCTGTCAGCAAACACAATGCACGTATTTTCTTATTGGCAGACCATCTGTGCAGTAAACAGATTACTTAACCTGCCATAACAATGTTTGTGCTCCAGAAAGACTGCTTGTTAATAAATCTCAAATTCTGCAGGATTTTAGAAAAAGAGAAAGAGAGCGAGTTCCCTCTGCTAAAACACCAAATCTGTATGAAGCAGAAAGGATTTCTCTAACAAACCTATAATCCACTAGATCCCTGAGATTTTTAATTTTGAGTAACTGTGACTTCAAAAACTACAAAATACCAGCCAAACCATGATTAATTCCTAGTTCTTAATGTCCATAAGTATATTACTCCTAATGCCGCTTTAGACTTTTTATCCAGCATCATAAATAACAGTTTAACTGGGTTCTGGCAAAAGCACTGGAATAAGTATTATCGGATACTGGAGCACCTGCATAGTCAGTGTACAGTCATAGATCAGATTTGACCCGTTCAATGCATTTTACTTTAGCAGGATTTTCTCCTGTTACACTGACTAACTGTTTAGTTCCACATCTGTCCACTCGAGTAGCTCGAGACACCAACCGTCTGCAACCTACAATCCACATCTTGCGTCAGTTGATCTCAATAGGTCACATGATAGGGTGAAACAAGGTCACAGCAGTTTCAACCGAAACCTCTGCAGATAATGACCGACACCCTTTGTCACAGCTTGGTTCATGATCAATAGTGAGTCAACGTCTGCCTTAAGGGACAACTTCCACTAGGGCTTAAATACGTGGGACTTTCCACCATTTGGTCTTAGAAGCGTCTCGGATGAGAGCTGAAACATCTTCAAGAAATGTAAAGAAGTTCAGTCGCTTTTCTTTCCA
>NW_024582384.1:3015716-3074285 GCF_018398535.1 Haplochromis burtoni
GTTAAGAACACAGATGCACAAAAATAGAGCAATGCATGGGAATCTAAGATTAAATTTAAAATAGGCAAATCACATTAACATGTTAGTGGTCATGACTTTAGTAGTTATGTGGGCAATGTGCCTAACCAGATCTTTTTAACGTGCACAACAAAGCAGAATTTCCGATAAAGAAAATAATCTGAGGAGGAGAGTAAAGAAAAAAAAGGTGATGGAAGGGTGGGCAAAGTGAGAAAAAACGGAAGAAATTGAGATGGTGGCCGAACAGAAGCTGTAAATCCTATTGTCATAAAAGAAAAACAGACTGAGGGTGAGAAAACAAAAAATTAATAAAAACCTAATGTAGGAGGAGATTTATTGTCAGGCACCACACAGGGCCAGTCAGCCAGAGAGAGATTGAGCCACCAGACTCGTACAGTAATGTGTGAATTTCCACCACGGCTCAGCTGAATTTAATTTTTCCATTTAACAAGCTTAGGGAGAGCTGTTGAGCAGTGCAGAGCAGGACTCCGAGGAGGGATGGGAAGAGTGAGATATCATGTCCTTAAAAAGTGAACATACAGACGCATGCAAAGCCTGAAGTCCTTGCATTCTTGTCTGCATGTGTGTGTGTGTGTGTGTGTGTGTGTGTGTGCGCGCGCAGGCAAGTCTATATATTTACACTGTGGGTTTCTTGTGGCCTGGATCCATTAGACGCAGAGTGTCCCTGATCACGCCCACTTTGACCTCTTCATCCACCGGACTGGGAACATATTCAAAAACTCCGGGTGCCACCTAAAAAATGCAAGTACTGCTTACAGCAAAAAGAAATAAGAGGCTTTAAAATATGATGATGTTGCTGCTGACATTTCACTCTTACCTCCTGCTCATGCTCGATTCTCATACTTGGGTTGGAGTTGACTTCTAACAGTACGGGCTTTAGGTTCTTCATGAGCAAGATGTCAAAGCCTAATATCTGAAACACACCCACAGAATGTCAGCAACATACTTTCTATACTGTATATATTTAAAATTCTCAAATATATACAAATAATGAGGATTGATGAAAAGGTCATTAAGGCTTAAGAAAATATCTACGTGTGATCAATATAAAGTGGATCTTATCTGATTATTTTATTTATTGTATAATTACTTGGAAGCACGTGGGTCCTGGTTTGCCGGGTGGTATGTCAGCCTGGTAGTAGACTCTAAGTTCAGGCACCACGGCGATGACAGTCTTGATGACAAGGGCGATGATGTCCGACCACACCCTCTTGATGTCGACACCTTTAGCTGCTAATCTGTACAGCACGCTGGAGAGAGTGCGCTTGCTGCCGGTGCTCTGGCTGTCTGAGTGCACGAAGTTGCCGCTGTGGACGTTGAGCGAGTAGTTTGTCAGGTGCATGAAGACGTGGCTAAGATTCTTCTGACTTGGCTCCTTCACAGAAACACACAAAAAAACGAAACGAAGAAAAACAAAAAGAAAAGAACAAAATTTGTTAGCTTTAAGGTCACGGCTTCACAGCACAGTTTGCTGACACCATCGTGGCTACCTGATACAGCTCGGTGCAAAAACGTGTCAGTCCCTCTTTGGCAATGTAGATCTCCAACGGCTCCAAGGACTTTATAAGCACGTAGAGCCGGATATCGAACTTAAGTTTGTCAATAAGTAACGGCTTTTGGATGTACTCCTGGACTACGCCCTGTTTGGCCTGTGAACCCGTCATGAGCTTGAGGTCACTAGGGTCACGGATGAGGTAGATACCGTCCCCCTGAGAGCCCCCATCTGGTTTGACAATGAAAGTGGGATTCACTGTAGCATCCTTCTCTTTCACCATGTGAATCTGCAGCAGAGGGAAAAGGTACACCAGTGAGTGTGAGTCAAGGAAGTTTAAACATGTTTCTATTGTTGATGCTGTATCAAAACAGCCTGTTGAAAGACCACACGAACTGGGAACGTAACAACTTGTTATGAAACACATAGAACCTGTAGAAAACGGTTATTGTTCACGTCTCAGCAGCAGTAGCAACAGATAGGTGGAGAAAAGTTGTAAATTATTCAGGTGTTTCTTTTTGTGAAATATACACTGCTCACAAATTTTAGAAAAAATATTTGTCTTTTCTATACTGATATGGACTGGTTAATGAGTCGGGAATGAAAGGATTGCACATTGTTTCTTCATCCTCTAAGAACTGCCTACATAATCTCACCACACTGCCGTGCACCAGCAGGAACCCAGGATCCAGTGCACCAACCTTACAACGGGCCAAAAGATTTCATTCCTGTCCCTGGTAGAGGTCTGTGAGTTCCACCATGGATATGCCTCCCCAGACCATCACTGTCCCACCACCAAACATGCTGTTACAGGCAGCATCACGTTCTCTATCGCTTCAACAGACCCTGAGCCCGTCTGTCAGATGGGCTCAGGGGGAACCTACACTTATCTGTGAAAAGTACAGGGCACCAGTGTTGGACCTGCCAATTCTGGTACTCTATGCAAATACCAATCGGGCTCCATGATGTTGGGCTATGGCACTATAGGACATCGGGCCCTCAGGCCACCTTCATGAAGTCTGTTTCTGATTGACTGTTCAAAGACATTCACCAAATGGTCTACTGGTGGTGGTCAGAGGGCCCGGTGGCGCCTGTGTCCGGCAGCCTCGCCTCTGTCAGTGCGCCCCAGGGCAACTGTGGCTACAATGTAGCTTGCTATCGCCAGTGTGTGAATGTGTGTGTGAATGGGTGAATGACTGAATGTAGTGTAAAGCGCTTTGGGGTCCTATGGACTAGAAAAGCGCTATACAAATGCAGGCCATTTACCATTTACCATTTGTTCTTCCTGGCATAAAGGAGCAGATACCCGTCCTGCTCATGGGTTAAGGACCTTCTACGACCATGTCCAGCTTCCTGGAAACCCTTGAGGCAATGGTACGTATTGCTAGGATGTGCCATCCTCTGTGGGGTTCATGTTACCAGTAGTGACACTGGCCCTAGCCAAATGCAAAATTCATGGAAAAAACATAAAACACAGTCAGAAAAGATGAAGAGGGGAAAAATATCAGTGGCCTCCACTGTCTCATTGTTGCCCCTCTAGTGCATCTGTTGTTAATTTCATTAGCACCAAAGCAGCTCAAACTGATTAATAACCCCCTCTGCTACTTAAATGACCAGATCAATACTCCACGAGTTTAACTGACCTGATGCTATACTCTGATTAAACAGTGTTCCCTTAATTTTCTATAAGCAGTGCAGTTAAATAAATTCATTATCTTAACTTGCAGCTGCACAGGAAGTAGCAATCACAGATTTGGTTAATCTGAGGTTTACAAACAACTCACATTTCACTCGCTGGGCCCACGTCCTCATTTTAGGTTTGACACCGTTTTAGTAGATAAAGGTGGATGGCTTAAACATGAATTGAGCTGTGGTTTGGGGAAGGCCTCGAAGGGGACTGGCGGCGGCTCCCGGGCCTGGCAGATCCCCGTGTACCAAATAGAAGTTGGAAGAAGTGAAAAGGGGAGGGAAGGTGGGGCATGTAAACAAGAACGAACACCTTGTAGAACTGGGGGATCATATATAGATAAAAACCGGAAGGAACGTGTTTGGAGGCGTGGTCCCACTCGTGAAATTCAGATACTTTATCTCCATTTACCTGCATTACCAATCCTTTCACCTCTACCTAAAAGATGAATATTCAGTCTTTCAGTGAATTATTATTTGTCTTCACTATACATTTGTCTTCAGCCTGATTTGTTTTATAATACTGAGTCATGGCCTAAAGGTTTTACAATAAGATAAAAAGCAATATTCTGGTGCCCTCTGCTGGACATAACATACAGTTGCAATCAAATCTCAATTAGAAGAACTGACCACGTATTCATCTGAATACATCATCAATCTATTTTAATATTTTAATATTTTGGAAGAAAATACAACTTTTTTGTAATTAGATATTCCTGTAAATCTTAATATTGCATAAACAGTACATGCAGATAATAAATAAATAATACTCGTGCGTTTGAGGAGACGCGGACTGAGAACGGCCCTTCCTGGGATCTTCCTTTCTAATGTACGCTCACTCGGGAATAAGATAGACGAACTGGCCCTGATGAGAAGCATGAACAGAGACTTTGCCTCCTCCTGTGTCTTATGTTTTACGGAGTCGTGGCTCAGTGAGGACATCCCGGACTGCGCGCTCAAGCTGGAGGGCTTTCATCTGCTGCGCGCGGACCGGCAGGCCGCTCTCTCCGGTAAAACCAAAGGTGGAGGTGTCTGCTTCTACATCAATAGTGGCTGGTGCACAGATGTAACAGTGATTGCTCAGCACTGCTCTCCCTCTCTGGAATATCTTTTTATTCACTGCAAACCGTTTTATTCTCCGCGGGAGTTTGCTTCATTCATCCTGGCCGCTGTTTACATCCCGCCAGACGCGGATGCGCAGGCAGCTCAGTGCGCACTCGCGGAGCAGATTCTCCACATGGAGCGGACATTCCCGGACTCTCTCATCATTGCTCTTGGGGACTTTAACAAAGCCAATCTGAGCCATGAGCTTCCGAAATATAAGCAGTATATTAAATGCCCGACCAGAGAGGAGAGGACATTAGACCACTGTTACAGCACGATCAGCGGGGCCTATCGCGCGGTGCCCCGCGCTTCACTCGGACTTTCTGACCACGTCATGATCCACCTGATCCCCGCGTACAGACAGAGGCTGAAGCTCTCCACTGTTACTCTGCATTCCGATACGTTTTTTCCCTTCCCGTTATTGTTTCTCCTTACCGTGCTGTTAGTTTCTTCCCCTTCTGTTTGTCCATTTCCTTCTGTTGTTTTGATTCCACTTCCGTTGGTTTTTTTTCGTTCCCAAAGTCTGTTCTGTGAACTTCTCAATTCCTGTCTATTGGGCATATTCTCACATGTATTTCACACACCTCTGGCGTACAGATCACGTGAGGAACATGTATACCGCTCTCCGTCAGAACTTCTGTCGTTGATGTTCGATTCCACCCAAATACATGAGCTGTGGTCATGCAAAATTCTCAAGCCATGTCCTGTGGAAGTGATGGCTTTGCTACGTGTTTGGAGTTCTTACCTACACAGTATCTGGGTACTTTGTCCTTCTCAATTCACACGTGATAGGGTTGCTGCCATTCTCTATCAAGCATTGGATCGTAGCTTTGCTGCCCTGACGCACTGTTCCAACCATTCTCATTGTTTTCTTCTTCTCACTACTATCCACTCTGTTTCTGTGAGTGTACAGCTAATTCAAGCTCGCCATTATCACGTCAACTCTATGGTGTTGTCACACGTTTCACTATACATAAGGGTCTCTAATCGACATAACCTCTGAGTTTTTACTCGTTGCCTTTAACAACTTCCAAATTAGCCTGTGGCTTCTGGTAATCTGTGAGCAATGGTTACATCGTTCAGTCGTTCTTTTCATTCAACTCTGTAACGTCGGAGACAGGAATGTTCACTTGCTACCATGAGTAGGCGCAATTGTACATGTTGTTCTACAATATAGATGGACCACGTTGCATTCTGTTCGTACATATAACAACATTTCCCCTTGTAGCTTACCATCTGATAATATATACATGCAGCCATGAGACTTGTTCTATAGTCAGATAATCATGGTATCTTCGGCCCTTTCTTTGTTGTGAAAATTGTTCTTCTCAGGATCATTGTATCACCTGGTAAACTAACAATTCCTCTAAAGACTCTGCTTTTTGCCTTTCCCCACTCTCCAATGACGTACTCTTGGGCTTTAGCCAATCACCTCCAATCGACTATTCTTACTCGTGTCTTGATACCGCCGATGTCTCATCTATGTGCTCAGCACTTTCACACCTCAACCACACTGGTCCCGCAACATTATGGTTAGATGTGCATCATTTTGTGTCGCTACTTCATTTTTTCCCATACACCTCTTCCTCCTGTCCAGTGTGAGCTGCTCATCACCCGCCTTTTCATCCAAACTTCCCGGTTCACTTGTTTTTGCTTCTGCACACTCTGCTTTGTCCTTCTCCGCCTTCCCCTTCGACCCCACACTAAAAGAGGATTTCACACCACCTCCTCCCACCACAACTCTTCATATTCATGAAGCAGATGTGAGGAAGCAGTTTAAGAGTCTGAATGCTCGAGAAAGCTCCCGGCCCAGACGGTGTGTCTCCTGCCACCCTCAGACACTGTGCAAACGAGCTGGCCCCAGTGTTTTCTGGCATTTTCAACTCCTCACTGCAGGCATGTCATGTGCCTGCCTGCTTCAAGTCCTCTACCATAATCCCTGTCCCCAAGAAACCTAGGATCACTGGACTAAATGACTACAGACCCGTGGCTCTGACATCTGTGGTCATGAAGTCTTTTGAGCGCCTAGTTCTCTCCCATCTCAAGACCCTCACGGCCCCCCTCCTGGACCCCCTGCAGTTTGCATATAGAGCCAACAGGTCTGTAGACGACGCCATCAACATGGCCCTACACTTCATCCTGCAGCATCTGGACTCCCCAGGAACCTACGCCAGGATCCTGTTTGTGGACTTCAGCTCTGCCTTCAACACCATCCTTCCAGACCATCTCCGAGGCAAGCTTTCCCAGATGAATGTGCCTGATCCCATCTGCCGGTGGATCACTGACTTCCTGACGGACAGGAAGCAGCATGTGAGGCTGGGAAAGAATGTCTCGGACTCCCGGACCATCAGCACCGGCTCCCCTCAGGGCTGTGTTCTTTCTCCTCTGCTCTTCTCCCTGTACACCAACTGCTGCACCTCCACCCACCAGTCTGTCAAGCTAATCAAGTTCGCAGATGACACCACCGTCATTGGGCTCATCTCGGACGGGGACGAGTCTGCCTACAGGAGGGAGGTTGAACGTCTGGTGACCTGGTGCAGCCACAACAACCTGGTGCTGAATGCCCAGAAGACAGTGGAGATTATTGTGGACTTCAGGAAGCACACAGCCCCACTCCCCCCCATCATCCTGACTGACACCCCCATCACCTCTGTGGACTCATTCCGCTTCCTGGGTACCACCATCACCCAGGACCTGAAGTGGGAGCCCACCATCACCTCCGTCATCAAGAAAGCCCAGCAGAGGATGTACTTCCTGAGGCAGCTGAAGAAATTCAACCTGCCAACACGGACGATGATGCAGTTCTACACTGCAATCATCGAGTCCATCCTCACCTCCTCCATCACCGTGTGGTACGCTGGAGCCACTATCAGGGACAAACAGAGACTGCAGCGTGTTGTGCGCTCTGCTGAGAAGGTGATTGGCTGCAGACTCCCATCTCTGCAGGACCTGTACACCTCCAGGACACTGCGGCGTGCAGCCCGGATCTCAGCTGACCCTTCTCACCCTGGACACAGTCTGTTTGACCTGCTCCCCTCAGGCAGGAGGCTCCGGTCCATTCGCACCAGAACCTCTCGCCATAAGAACAGTTTCTTCCCCTCTGCTGTTGGACACATGAACAATAACCGTATGACTGTCCCCGCCACTAACACATGACCCTACGCTGTGTCACTGCATCATTTCATGTTTGGCACTGATCACCACCTGCACTCATGTATATATCTTTCTACGTAGCACTTTTAATTCTTATTCTCATGTATATATCTCATGTATATCCCATGCACATATCTTTCTTTCTACATAGCACTTTAATTCTTATTGTTTGCACTGAAGCACCGCAGCAATTTCCTAATGTTGTAAACCTCAACATCTGGCAATAAACCCCATTCTGATTCTGATTCTGATTCTAAAACACACATTTTTATTTACAAAACCAATAAAAATATGAGTAGACTACATAAGATCAGCATCTGTGTTCATCATTTGGACTAACTTGGAGAACTTGAAAGAAACACTGAGTCATCCATGAGTGAACCAATCATCTATATTTGTATTTTAAAGCCATTCCCAAAAGGTAAATAAGACTCATTTCAATAAATTTATTGAGGTCATTGCTGCTGTGTTTGGACTCACTTTGTAGGACACCTGGTGCACTAAAATTAATACAGCTACTGCTACACTTATCACTGGTATGCTTCTACAAGGCCTGCTGTGGTCTGCCTTTGCAGCTGACTCAACCTACCCATTTAACAATTTGACTTTCTCTCATTTTGACCAACATCTAGTTTTGGTTTATGGTAATAACAGCTCATCTGTCTCTTTTAGCTTTATTATTAACACAAGCAAACTAAATTGCCCCCTTGCTTCTTATTTCAAACAGAAGACACTATTATTGCTGCTTCCCCACATGAGAAGAGGTTTCTGGACTCAATTTACCAGTTTACCAATTTAAAGTATAAACATTATATCTTGGAAGAACTCCAATTTCCATTTCTCACCTTTTGTCATCATATTCACATGACTTTAGCTCACTGAAATAAGCTAGCCACACATAGCTTCCATGTTTCCCCTTCAATAGTTACACAGAAAAAGAGTTAAAGACGCTTAACAAGTGTTTTCATATCCAGTGTCATCATTTTTATTTGTGTCAATTTTCTTTAATTTATTTTGAACGTACCTGTGTGGTAAACTGTTGGTACTCCTCAGGCAGGATCCAGGAACGGGGATAGAAGTCGTATTCTTCTGGGAACAACTCCTGCATAGTCCGAACTGCTCTGCTGAGGTTGATCTTTCGCAGCATTTCGATCATTCCTGCATGGACAGTTTTACATAAGAAACTGAATACACGATTGGCACGATTTACACTCGCTGGTCACTTTGTTAGGTGCACCTCCTCAACTGCTCATTAACACCAATATCTAACTAGCCAATCGCATGGGAGCAAATCAGTGCATTTAGTCATATAGACAGCCAGGTAAAGAAAGGTGATTTTAATCATTTTCCAACACAGTTTTGAGCTGATCGGAAGGCAATGAACTCAAATCACTAGTTACAACCAAGGTATGCAGAAGAACATCCCTGTACGCACTAAATGCAGCAGAAGACCACAACATGTGGCATTTGTGTAAGCTAAGAACAGGAAACTGAAGCTAAAATTCACATGCGCTCAACAAAATTGGACAACAGTAGGTTGGAAAAACGTCGCCTGGTCTGATGAGTCAAAGACATCCATCCCAGTGACCTGGCTGGAGGTCAGAATTTGGTGTAAACACCATGAAAACATGTATCAATCCTGGTTCATATCAAGTTCAAGCTGTTGCTGGTGATGTAATGGTGTGGGGAATATTTTCTTAGCACTCTTTGGGCACCACAGCCTACCTGAGTATTCTCGCTGACCATGTCCAGCCTGTTATTACCACCATTTACCCACCTTCTGGTGCCTGCTTCCAGCAGGATAAAGCTTCATGTCATAAACCTCAAATATCCTCAAACTGGTTTCTTGAACGAGAAAATGAGTTCAGTGTACTCAAACAGCAATGTGGACCAATCTCTCTGAGGAGTATTTCCAGCACGTTGTTGACAGTGAGTGTAAACTGTTCAGTAAATGTAGCCAGTTTCACAATAAGCAGAATGATTGCAGAGAAGGACTATTAACCATTTTAGCAACCCTTGTTGGCTCAGAATAAAGTGCCTGGGGTGATGTAGGACAACACTATAACCTGGTTATGATAACAGAATCCTGAATCCATACTGCAATAAATAATATGTGATTTGCTGCAGGTGGTAGTAAGATAAGAAGAGGTGAGAGGAAGAATCTGTGAAATACCTGGGAACTTGTTGACCTGCCCTGAGACGATATTTTCATTGTCATGAAAGGAAACGCCGTGCCAGTAGATATCACAGGCTGTTCGCCTTCCTAAAGGAAACTGAGGGGGGGAAAGGCAAGAAAGAACAGTGAAAGGGAGACATAGCAGAGGGCTGAAAACATACAGAATGATGAGAACAGTTCATTAAGGAACTCGTGTTTGCAAACAAGAACAAAGGCTAATCTACTCAGGACATTAGGAAGGTGTTTTGTCCTCGCAGTGAACCGAGAAAACGGGGCTAATCTTGCCCAAAGATGGCAGGTAAGTGCGTGTTATGTTGTGAAGAGCTGGGAAAGAGGAGGAGAAGTGATACTATAAAGAGGATTTACACAGCGAGGAAATCCTGCTGGCACAGGGTAAAGGACAGTTTTGTCCTTTACACCTCATCTGCTCACTCTCACGCACACACTCCAAACCACACAGAAGCCACCCAGCAGAGGTGTGGGGAATCCATCCAGATATTGATAATAGTAGATAGTAGCAGTATTAGTACACACCAGTGCTGGTATTGGTATTGGATTGACGCTAACATGATAGATTGATACTTTGTATCCTCAGTATGTAGCCCACTGAATTGTGTTACATAAATAGTTTTTTTGGAAATGAAAAAATACACCTCAAACATGCACTATGAAAAATGTCTAAAACCTTTTGTATTGACTTGACAAAAGCCAACTTTATAAGTTAAAAGTATCGGTATTGGCAGTGGTATCAGCAATACTGGCCATGTATTTATTTTTATATAAAATCTGCAGTATCGCACAGCACTACCTAAAAAAGCTACATAAAAGCAAGATAAACAAACAATCACTCTGAGAATGAATTATGTGCACAATCTTTAGTTTTTCAGTCCTTAAACTCTCAGCTTTTTATACTTGTGATACAACTTTAGTTAATAGGAGAGTTATTCTCTCACCACTATTAAATGTGAATTAAAAAAATAAAGCTGTACAAAAACTGTAGATAAACTTAAAATCTTAGAATTATCCAAAAGTCATCTGCCATATTATCCATGTAGACAACAGCACGACTCAACACTGAATTTGCTCCCCACTGTCTGCGTCCTACATTCAGGAACGCTCAAATAAATAGTTTATTGTAAAGATTCCTCACAGCTGATAAATCAAACACACATTTTAGAGCTGGCAAGTTCAAAGTATCAACATGGAGCTGGGAAGAACTCAGTCACAGAGGCTGTGACTTTATTACATCATATGGGCTTTAACAGATTACACTGGTAAGTAGCAGCACACCATCGCGAGCCTAAATTCAACTTTGACTCGACCCACTCTGCTGCCTCGCTGCAAGATAAACATCTAATTAATGACTTAGTGAGAAACAGAGTGACCGGTTCTAAACCCTGCCACACAGATGCCAGGGGAGTGAGGTCAAATTATTTAGAGCAGGGATCACACCATAAAAATAGCCCTGTTGTGTTTGTATGGACTGGTTAGCATGTGACGTATGGGAAAAGTTAGCTTTCAGAGCCACTTTTTAATGGGGGAAAAATATACTTGGCTTATAGGTTGCTGCAACATAGATATTTCAAGTTGCACCCAATCTGTCATGCCTCGAGTAAACAGCATTTATAGTTTCCAACAGAAGCTCCAAGGAAGCCTTTAGGTGTGAAGTATTTTGAAATCCATACGCATCGATTCAGAACGTCAGCTTAGTCTGCGGCATCCTCGTGAAAATCCCACGCATATGTTGACATGCACTGTCATTAGTCTAATATTCCAAGCTGACCCTCACGCTGCCATCCTCTCTCCCACAAAGAGGACTAAAAGTTGATTGGATTAGAGGAGCTTTAAGGCTAATGATTTCCCACTGTTTAAGAGAATGCCATATGCTGAAAGTCAGCTGACAGTGCAGATGTAGAGACGTGGCAATCTGGATGCACCTTAAAAGCCTCATCAGTCTCTAAAATGTTGACAAACTTCATGAAATTTATTTCAACGTGTTGCTGAAACAAATTTCATAAAGTTACGTGTCTTACAACTCACTGAAAGGGTGTTTATTCAATAATGGCAAAACCAGCCTGCCTGCTTCAGTTTCAGCTCCTTCAGAGTGGTTGACAGCTACTTTCAAAATGACACAAGATCTAAAGCACCACCGGCTTTGTTGGGGGTTACGGTGCGGACCAGGTGTGGTAATGTATAGGCCTTCTGTCTGTCATTTTCTGCAGGAGCTGTAAGCGTCGCCGCTCGGTTGCCGTGGCTAAGGGGAGCGTTTATTTCGCCTGTCTCATCAAATTGTCTTTTTTCACCTCTCATGCATAATGAAAGATGGGTAATAATGCCTGATAGCAGGTATTAATTGCATCACATTCAAAATTAACAGATGGTGTTTACAGCTCAGATTAAGAAGAATGGGATCAAGTAGGCTGCGCATAAATGTTTGAAAGCTGTCGATTAGAACACATCAACAGCCATCCCCTGTAATTTCATACATCGGACCCATGTGGACTGAAATTCTCAGGCTCCTGGCAAAATTGATGGCAATCCTGTCTTGTAGCATCTTGATAGTTAAAGGATAAAAAGTGATTATACTTTGCAGCTACCAGTTAGCCAATTTACTGATTTTGGTCCACGAAACAACTGAAAAAAGTGGCTGCCAGGCAACAAGCTTTAATAAAAGCATTAAACCTTTCATTCAAGTTAGGCTCTTCGGGCAGAACTGCACCACTTGATGCTCAAGTTTTTTCACTTTCCAAGATCTCTACAGTGGCAAAATGAGGACCAGTCAACTTGAATTTCTTTTTGGTGAATTGGACAAAGTCACAGGGAACCAGATGTAACAACAGGGTGGGTGGAGTTGGTAAACGCCTGCTCTATTAAATGTGGTGCATCTGTCTGCCTCTGAATTTTATGACAGTATAGAAAGTAAGTAGAAAACCGCCAATAATGTGAAGCCACTGTTTTACAACTGTTTATAGAGATATAAGAAGGAAAAAAATAAGAAGTATATTCTTCCTCCCCTCTAGCCACTCACAGATGGCTGCCCCTCCCTGATCCTAGTCCAGAGATTTCTTCCTTTAAAAAGGGAGGAGACTGAATCAGATTCTGATACATTTTGGCAGTTTAAAACTGGTTCTTAATTCACTTCAGTTTTATTTCTGTAGTGCTAAATCACAAAAGCAGTCACTTTAAGGTGCTTTTTCATTGGAAGGTGAGGACCCTATGATAATAAAGAGAAAATCCCAACAAACAAACCCCCTATCAGCAAGCACTTGGAAGAAAAACTCCCTTTAAACAGGAAGAAATCTCTGACAGAACCAAGCTCAGGGAGGGACAGCCATCTGCCACAACCAGTATGGGGTGAGGTGAGGGAGACAGGACAAAAGACATCCACTGAAAGACAGCATTATATTAATAATAACTAATGATTAAATGCAGACTGGTGTGTAAGCACAGCGTTGAAAAGGTGAGTGAACAAGAAACACTCAGTGCATCATGGGAAACCCCCAGCAGCCTAGCATAACTAAGGAAAAGTTCAGGGTCACCTGATCCAGCACCAACTACAAGCTTTATCAAAAAGGAAAGTTTCAAGCCTAATTTTAAAAGAAGAGAGGGTGTCTATCTCCCAAATCCAAACTGGGAGCTGGTTCCAGTGAAGAGGGGCCTGAAAGCTGAAGGCTCTGCCTCCCCTTCTACTTTTAAATACTCTACAATGACGAGTAAACCTGCAGTCTTAGAGAAAAGAACTCTATAGGGATGATGCATTGCAATAAGGTCCTTAAGACAAGATGGGGCCTGATTATTCAAGAACTTGTATGTCAGGAGCAGGATTTTTAATTTGATTCTGGATTTAACAGGGAGCCAATGAAGGGAAGCCAATAGGGGAGAAATATGCTCTCTGTTTCTAGTCCCTGTCAGTACTCTTGCTGCAGCATTTTGGATCAACTGAAGGCTTTTCAGTAGGTTTTTAGGGGAGTCTGATAATAATGTGGTTAGCACCGTTGCCTCACAGCAAGATGCTCCTGAGTTCAACTCCACCACCTGGCTGGGGCCTTTTTGTTTGGAGTCTGCATGTTCTCCCCGTATTTGCATGGGGTCTCTCCGGGTACTCCTGCTTCCTCCCACAATCCAAAGTCATGCAGTTATTGGGGTTGGGTTAACTGATGATTGTAAATTGCTCATAGGTGTGAATATGAGACTGAATGGTTGTCTGTCTCTTTGTGTTAGCCCTGCAACAGACTGGTGACCTGCCCAGGGTGTACCCTGCCTCTCCCATTATGACAGCTGGGATAAGCTCCACCCCCACGACCCTGAATTAAATTACAGTAGTCCAGCCTAGAAGTAAAAAAAAAAATATGCATGAACTAGTTTTTCAGCATCACTCTAGGCAGGATGTTTCTAATTTTAGAGATATTGCGCAAATACAAGAAAGCATTCCTACATATTTGTCTAATATGCACACTGAAATACATATCCTGGTCTAAAACAACTCTCCGCTACCCACCTCATCAGATCTCTGAGTTTATCTTGTGCTTTTGTAACATGTTTATGTTACCGATTATAACCATAAATAGAAGTATAAATACTAGCCAAATTACTGAATACCATCTTCGTAGTTCCTGGTACAGTAAGTGCCTCCAGGAGTACATTTTGCCATGATGACACACGCACACAGGCAGGGAGACATGACTCAGAAAAGGAAAAACAACACAAGCCTTGTTGTCGCTGCTGGTAAAAAATCCACATGACATTTCTTTTTTTAAAAAGTGCATTTAGCAGTGAAAAACATACAGCAGCACCAGCACTGACAACAGTCGCCTGTCTTTAGGAATCCACTCATTCCTGCATCACTTCTGCTGTTGTCATTTGTTTCCTCAGTTTTTTTACAACCTCAAACACTCCTACACAGATTCAGTCCATCATCTGAATATATATAAGTTTTGTGACTTATATTTATTCATAGAGGTACGCCCTGTAATAAAATGGCAGAGGTGGAAAAGTGAAGAGAAGACTGTCCACTGCGGTAATGGTTATAAGCAGCAGTAGTTACAATTATAGGATTCTTTTGGGACAGCTATTAAACAGAGAGTAAAATAAAGTATTCTAACTTGTAGTGGTTCAGCACAAAGTGAAACCCAGAAGCCTCAGTTAAAGGATCCACCAGTCACACCAGTTCTGGCACAACTAAGACGTGACTAGAGATGCCAGGCGGTGGATTAAGGTAGAACTAAATACTTCAGACATGGTTCTTGTTGGCTCGTGCTTACACAACAGTAAGAAACCAGTTGTTACACATGGGCAGCCGCCTAAATGAAGCTGATGTTTGGGCTTCCCTCTGGATGTTTCCATTAACTGGTGCTTGGCTACACCAGCTGTCCTGTTACCACAAGAGTAAAACTTACACAGCACATAGGTACAGAAGCCATAAGAAGACAGTCCATTTGTAACACACCTCTTTCCACTTTAGCTGCTTGATGCTTATCTTCAGTGCCTCCAGAGAGGTTTTGGCTTTTGAAGTGTCTACCGTCACAGGTCTCCTCTTCTTTGCAAGCTTGAATCCCTCCTCTCTGCGCATCTCTTCGATGTTTTTGGATGTGTGGATGGTGACATAGTTGCCATTGGGCTCTGACTTCCGCTGCAGTATCTTTCCAGTTCCCTTGACTTGAAGTGTCCGCTCATACCCCAGTCTGTTTAAGTTTTTCTCAGAGGAAACTACAGAGCCTTGCGATGCCACATCAGAAGTGTGTCTCTTGTCCTCTCTGCCGGGCTTACTGCGACTTTTACCTGTTTGTTTGCAGGGAAGAGAGGTGCTGGATGCATCTGTGCCGGTGGGATGATCTGGTGAGACAGAGGCAGAAGGAGAGGAGCCCGGCACCTGCTCTTCTGTATCCACTCCCTCCTTCTCTGCATCTTCGCCAAATGATTTCATTTGCTCGACTTGAACCTTGACATACTGATCACTCATTATGCGAAACGCGATGTGTGACGCCTCTGGCCAGGGCACAGTGGTGCCACAGGGTGCAGTAATCCGACGCCGGCGAGCTAACGGTGTTCAGATACAATGAAGTACGCATTGCTGGCTTAAACGGCCAATTAACAAATGAAAGCCATTTCTCTGCGGTCAGCTCGCTTACCAAATAGAGCAAAGGGATGCCCTCAGACGTACACGTTACTGAGCAAGATAACGCTTGACCATCCCAGGCTTGACAGCTAGCGTGTTAACCGGCTGGTCACAATATTTAACTATCAGCTTCGAGCAGCTAGCGGTTCTCTCGAGCTGGCAGCTAGAGGCAGGCGGCACTTGTAGCCAACACTGCTAGCTCCTTAAAGGGAGCTAAACCCGACGTTAGCCTGTCAAACTTCATTCGGCTAACGCATGGCTCGGAGCCCGGTTAGAGACACTAAGCCTGAACTCATGATAGACTTTATCTTACCAGCAACGATATCTACTTAGCATAGCAGCGCCCAGCGTTACGACGGAGCCCACAGTCCACTGCTCTACGGTATGTGTGTGTGTTGTCCTCCCTGTGTTGTTAAGCAGCAGAAGCCAGTGTACAGCGCGTCGCCCAGCCTCCATCTGGTTTGGAACCCAGCTGATGCTGCCTTTGGGGTTCCTCGTAATTCCCTGTATTCCCATACGGCTCATCACCGTATTATTTGATCAAATGAGAAACGGTCGCTTTTCCCACACCAAGTGGTTTACAATCTGTAGCTTTAATTACGGTGAGTATGTGTGTTTAATAATCTATTAATTCAATTTGGTGATATTGCAAAGCCAGGGGAAAATGCTCTGACAAAGAAAGTCTAAATTCCATTCATAGCGAGGATAATCTGTGCACCTTGAAGCAGGTGCCTTTCCCATGTATTTATCTAGTCTAAATACCATGTATAGTTGTAAAGCTATGCAGTGACTGTGTGCACTGTGAATAACCTCTTCTTCGATATCAGCACACTTATACGCTGACAAATGCTCTGGTTATTCTAGAGCTCGGTCATCTCTCTCCATGACAACAGCAAAAACTCTGCTCCTAACACAAGCGCAACACATTTCCGGAGCACTAGTTTTCCCCAAACTGTTTTAGGAAAAGATACCACTATCTATCAAGGATGGACGCAAGTAATTCCACACCTCATGGATTAAAAAGTTTGCTGGAGAGTTTATCCAGAGCAGCTCTCCTGGCGCAGCCAGATGACATCCCACGGTTCCTGTGTGCACATGTGGAGAACATGATCAAATTCAGCGACGATCAACAGTTAAAAGACATCATCGAGGTCATCTTCCGGTATCAGTGCCAGTGGGGTAAATGCGATGTTTTTAATGTTAAGAAGGAGTGCCCTAATGGAAGTCCTTCTTGTAGAGACAAACTTGGAAGCTTTCTTTCAACGGCTCAGGGCACCTATGTTAAGTTAACTGTATTTCAGTTTATTACCGGGACATAAACACTACAGAATTGTCAGTCAAATTTACTATGACTGAGAGTGTAATTCGTCTGTAATTAAATGGAATTTCAATGCATTTCATTTGAAATTACAACGTAATTATATTTAACCACACATATCTAAAAGGGCTACACTAGAATAAGAGGGTGACAGTTTTTATTTTTATTTATTTATTTTTCTTACAAAAAACAAAGAATACTACTGTAAGTACATGTAAGTACTTTTAAAAACTGCATAAAAGGAATTGTAAACACTGCATAACTTTACATATTTTATAGGAAACAAGAAGTACTTACATTGTAGGTAAATAGTGGATAAATTATTATAAATAGTGCCTAAACTGTGGGTGTTTTACAGGAAAAGGACGCACAAAGTATTCTGTAGGTATTTTTAAGTAGTAAATTTATAAATTTATAAATTTATGTGGTTTATGGGAAAGAAGAAATAATGCATAGTAAGTCTCTCCCTCTACATATATATATATTAGCACATTACTGCGTCTCATTATATATATACTTATATATATTATATATATATATTTTTCTTATTATATTATATTTACTGATATACTTATTATATCATATACTTATATATATACTATTAGTACTTATATAATTATATACTATATATATATAAACACTATTATTTTATATCATCTATATATTTCTATTATATTATATTATATAATTTTAAGTACTGCAAGATTTCTTCTTAATTTTGCAAAAAAAAAAAAAAAATTCCCCTAGCTTACATTATAAGTTTGTTGCAGAGCTGTATTGTGGAATGGTTTAATATTTCCTAACTTCCAGGTATTTTATAGAAAAGGAGACACTCCTTTCCTGTGCACCCCTTTTAAAAGTTACATTTGAACAGGGATTGTGAGAGAAAAAAAATAATTAGACTTGGCTCAATTATTATAAAGTAACATGGGCCTGCAAATTCTGGCGATATATATATATTTTTTTTTTGCAAGTTGATAAGGGAGAACAGTCTTCATCACAATTTTATAGGTAAATCAAAGGACAGTTGAATAACAGAAAATGTACCGGCATAATGAATGTTAAATAAAGATGTAAAAGGGCAAGAGTTATCCATTCCATAATATTGCTCACACTCCAAAAAGTTTACGCCCCAACATTCCCAGATTTACGGTTTAAATTGTTAGTTTTTCTGCAAAATTACCATGAAATTACTTACACAGTTCTTACATTTACATGCAGTTTAATTAGTTCTTTGTATCTAAAAGCCTGACTTGTTACACCCTTATTCTATTATGTATTTGTAGGTAAATATAATTACATTATAATTTCAAATAATTATACATTGAAATTCCATTTATTTACAGGAGAATTACATCTTTGGGCCCCTTGGTGGTAGTATTATAACGTGTTACTAAACTTCTATTAAAGTTTTAAGTCTTTATACAAAAAGTAAGGTTTGAAAACACTTTTTTCCTCAGGATTCTTTAAGTGCCATGTCCCTGCCTAAACATACACTAGTGTAATATAATGCTTTCAAAAGCTCTCACTCATGTTTTAGGATATATGGGTTACTTTCTTTGCTTTAATTAATCTTTCCTGACCTTTGCAGAGCAAACCTTCTTCAAAGATAAAAGGAACTGGACAGAAACCCCAAGACCATGTTCAGAGAAGTTTCCTATATCCACATCCAGTGCATTCTCTGTGTTCCCCATGTCATCACCCCGCAAGAAGAATAGCAAGTCTTTAGTTGATGCTCCAAGCCATCGTGAGAGTGTGTGTCCAAGTACTAAAGAAGATCAGCTCCACTCCAGAAAGCAGATTCAAAGACCATCTGTTCTGTCAGTACTCCCCACTATCCGTCAGAAGCCTTCAAAACCATTTCAGGGACAGAAATCAACCAAAGAGTATATCTGCTCTCTGGCTGATTTTCATTACCATAATAAAGACACACATAGCTCACCAGCTGACCAGAGCTTGGGGTCAGTTAGCACCGACAAAGGGCCAACACCACAAAAGGATCTGGGCCTACAAAATTTAAAAGCAAAGCCCGGACCATCTGTGATACAAGTTCCTTACAGACCTAAAGGAGGGTATATAGTAGATCCAGAACTAGAGCCAAAGAGAGGCAGGGCAGGGCCTTTTACAAATAGGGGGGCCTTGCTTTTTGGCAGAAAGAGCAATGTGCTGGACGGCCTAAATGTCCGGAACAATCCTGAGTTGTTATTCGTCAGTCAGTCAGTCAGTCCTCTGAGGAGCATCGATTCTCCCCTGGTTGAGGTGTCTTTACCACGAGGGATTGATGTGACTTCAGTGTAGCAACTTACATGGCCTTACCTTGTGTATTAAATATGATGCATTCAGTGATGCAGGTGTTTACATCCTTTTTCTTCAACTATATTTCTTTGTCATATCATACAATTTTTTTCCTCCCAGATTACAACCTCTGAGTTTTTATGCAAGTCATCCTTCAGCTTTTTCTGAATTATTTCCCTGTGTGTAAAAATGTTTACAATTTCGACTTCACCTGCAAAAAAATGCCTTTATTTTAAACTCAAACTTAAACTCAAAGAACTTTATTGTCATTGTAGTTATACAACGAAATTTGTTTGGTAGCTCACAGAGGCCAGCAGCAATAAAACAAGAAGCAGCATTGTAAGATAATAACCAAGTAAACGTAGTAAAAGTATAAAATATAAAGTAAAAAGAAGGCACTTAGCACAGTAAATTAAAAAAATAAATAAATACTAGTATTTACAATATGATTTGATATGATATTTGAGTGCAAACAGTATAATATAATATAACAGTATTTACAATGTGGTAGTTGAGTGCAACGTGAATGTCCCATTAAGTGTCTAAGATAATAAGTATAACAGTATTTACAGTGTGGTAATTTAGTGCAAACATTAATGTCCAGTAAATGACTTTGTACATTAGCAGCAGACATGACATGGGGTAAAGGAGAGAGGGGGAGAGTTAGCTATTGTGTGTTGGGGGAGGGGTGACACAGGCTACAGCTCTGGGGAAAAAGCTGTTCTTTAGTCTGTTTGTGCGGGTTCTGATTGCCCTATATCTCTTCCCTGATGGGAGGGGTACAAAAAGTCTGTGACCTGGATGGGTTGGGTCCTTGATGATGCAGCTAGCTCGCTTCTGTAAACAGCTAGCATAGGCCGCGTCGAGATTCAGGAGTTTGGTTCCAATGATCCCCTGGGCAGTTTGGACGGTCCAGGTCAGAGCTCGACGGTTTTCTGCAGTGCAGCTGAAGTACCACACTGTGATGCAGTAACAGAGGATGCTCTCTATTGTGCTCCTGTAAAAGTTTACTAAGTGCCGGATTGGCACATTTGCTTTTTTAAGTTTTCTTAGGAATAAAAGTCTCTGCTGTGCTTTCTTCACTAAGTGGGATGTGTTAATAGTCCATGTGAGATCTTTTGTTATGTGTAGGCCCAGGAATTTAATGTCATTCACCCTCTCAACTTCCTCACCATTTATGTGGAGGGGTGGTAGTGTTGTTTTCTTGGCTCTTCTGTAGTCTACAATGATCTCCTTTGTTTTGGCAGTGTTCAGAATCAGGTTGTTGTTTCTGCACCATTTGATTAGATGTTGGACATCCTCTCTGATTGAGACTTGTTGTCTGATATCCTTCCACTATTGTGGGAATAACTCTCTTAAAAAATGGTTTGGGAGTTTTGAATTGAAATGTAGCATCTGTCTCGTTTGATCACTGAACCTCCTTAACCAGTGCAGTAACTGTGCAAAATAATCTGTGACACTTTGATCTTCTAGAAAGCTGCAGATCATTTGGTGTGTAACGCATCATCAAAAATATTCAGTAGCTTCGCTCATCTGTCTGTGATGTTGAAGCGGTCACACCTCACTTTCATCTTTGCTGTGAATACCATTAACATTTCACATGCAGGGAAAGCCACAGCACTGAGCCAGGGGCAAGTGCTACTCTTTATCATACACTGCTCAAAAAAAAAAAAAATCAAAGGAACATTTTTTAAATCAGTTTGTAGCATCAAGTCAATTAAACTTGTGCTAGTACCTTTGCTTTGTGTCCCAGCACAGTCCCAAAAACATAGAGGAGACTCCAGGAGACAGGCAGTTACTCTAGGAGAGCTGGTTGCTGATTGGCATTTGCCATAGAATACCAGAATTATCATGTCCACCACTAGTGTCCTGTGTTTTTTACAGATGACTCCAGGTTTACCCTGAGCACATGTGAAAGGGTCTGGAGAAGCCATGGAGGGCGTTACACTACCTGTAACAACAGCAACACCAGTTTGGTGGTCGTTCAGTGATGGTTCAGGAAGGCATATCCAAGGAGGGATGCCCAGACAAAGGCACCCTTACAATGGGACCAAAATGAACATTTTGAACCCATTATCAGACTCTATGCTTGTGCCATGGGTTCTGGGTGTCATGGGTCCCATTCACTGGCTCCCACACCCACCTGACCTAAATCCAATAGAACATCTCTAGGGCGTTATGTAGTGGTCCATCCCATGCTGCCAGGATGCACTCAGGCTGTTCAGAGGCTCAGTGATGTCCTGGTGTAAACCCTCAGGACACTATCTACCATCTTATTAGGAGCATGCTCTGATGTTGTCAGACATTCACACATGCACGTGCGGGTCATACAAACTACCGAACATTTAGAGCTGCTGCAATTACATTTTTGTCAAATGCACTAGCCTGCCACATATTTTTTTCACTTTTACTTTGAATTCAGCCCTCAGTGGGTTGATCATTTTCATTTCCATAAAATGATCCAGCATCCTTTCATTCCTAACATGTTACCCTGTCCATATCAGTATAGATATCCAACATAATTGTTTTTCCCATTGAGATCTGATGTGTTTTCAAAGCGTTCCTTTCATTTTTGAGCAGTATATTCTGCAACCTTTTAAGAAACCAAGTCTAGGCACAAGTCCTGAGATCATAGACTTGGTACTCAGAAGACCAATGAACAAGTCACTTGAAATTGATGTTATTACATCTGCAAACATTTATGTGAACAACAATTTTGTGGCATGATCAGGGACACCTAATGTCAACGATGTCTGCAGTTCAAGTGTCATCCTTTCAGAAAGATTCTACCCGTGGTAACTCTCTGATTGAGATGCAAACTGATTTATACAAAAGAAGCTGCGATATTCTTCTGATATTTCTAGCTGTACCACTCCCAATTGCACGTTACCAAGGACAGAAAAAAGCAATTCTATGAAACCACAAATAATCCAACATGTTGCTTCATTTATTTTAAAAATGGATTATTTACATCCAGAATCTTAGAAACAACGTTACAGGCAGTGTCCTGAGAATATTATGTGCAAACAGACCCATTGGAACACAAAAGCATGATAGGGATTATAGTGGGAATAAAGCCTGCTTCACATTGTATATTCAGTAGTTCACAGTTTCCTGTTATTCACAGTCAGTGTAGAGTGAAAATACATGATTAAACACGACCCTCTAAAACATTTACTGCAAGCGTCATAACCAAAAACCACCTGTCTTCATGTAACAATTCATTTATAGTAGAGCATCCGTTTTTCAGGAGTACTGAGTGTTTGAAATCTTCTTCCATAGTAACGTCTTCAGGTTGTTGAGCACTAGTGAGTGGTGAACCTCCATTTGGCTTGCCAACCCGCTGAGTGTCACACAGGTGCGCAGCTGTTTTTCCAGATCCCCACGAAGGTCTGAAGGCGCTCCGAAAAGCAGATAGTCCTGCAGCAGCACGCACACTTTAGCGAGATTAGGCTGCACAACCTCTGTGTTACACTGCTTCACCAGCCGATCGCAGGTGGCCGTGCAGTCCCGCCCATACGTGCAGTCTGCATTCGTCTCACATCGCCGTCCCTTCAAAAATCCCCGCACAACAGCTTCTGATGCCACGCTGCGAAGGTTGGCCATCTTGCAGTCGTACTTTGAATTGTAGCCAACGTGGTAAGGATTGGCGTCACATATTAGGAAGCTCCCGTAGGAGCCGTGGAAGACCTCTTCCACAAATTCCAGCAGGCCAATGGTGATGCGAGCTCGGCGGGGCCAAGCTGGCGCGAGCCAGTGGTTCAGGCTGGAGCTCAAGGCCTCTGGGACGATAGACTGCAGGGAATTTGGCACCTCGAGCCTGTAGAGTGAGTTGTGGCTTACACGCTCCGTCACATACAAATCTCCACAGAAGCCCAACAGTTTCGGGGTGTGCTCCTTCTCCTGCAGCGCCACCATCAGGAGGAACTCGTTGATCTGGAGGAGAGCCCAGATAGACTTGGCCTCTGCTAGTGACACTTTGCCATCTTGGTTGACATCAGCAAGCGTGATGACTCTGTCCACCAAGGTGCTCAAAGATGACTGTTCACCGAGGTTAACCTGCAGGAAGGAGGTGAATGCATGTTATAAATGTGTTGTAGATACAAATATAAAAAAAAACCTTGACAATAAGATCTTGGCCTGTATAAACACGTAACATAAAAAAGATCTCTAGATCTGAGCTCATTTGGATGCACTAATGCATAACCAATGTTTCCTAATAGGCATGTGTAGTTTTCTATTAGCATGTGACTTCTGTGGTGACAGTTGTTCACTGTTATTATAAAATAGTCTATCGGCCTGGAAACCTTAAGGAAACTGTGCAGCATCTCTTTAAATTCATCCATCGAGGTTCCACGTGTGGGTTTGTCAAACAGGCTCATCTCCTGTCGCAGCATGGAGTCGGGCGCTCCGTCAGTTTTCACCGGATCTTCAACGCCACATTTAATTACCACAGGCTTCTCCTTCCACAGTCCATTGTATACCTGCAAATATGAAAATATGACTTTAGTTAGATGAGGAAGAATATGTCCAAAATAGCTCCAGAAGGAATTTTTAAATTTTGTTGTTTTTCGTTTGAGTGTGTGCCATTCTGTCTGTGAACACAATAGCTGGGAGGGTTTTTGAATAAGGGGTGTAGAGTGGGGCCATGTTAACAATCTATTAAAGTCTTAATAACATAGAAACTATTATTCTAACAAGTGTGGTGAGTATTATCAACATATAGAAAGTTCAGTATGATTTAAAATGTCACATTTGGCAAGCAGGCAAGTAACTACTGCCCAGAGAGTGAGTATATAATAAATGAGTACATTTAATGGAAAACAAAACAAAACAAGCAAAATCCATTTCTCTTGTATAAGAAGCAGCTTTGGGCCTGAAAAATGAAGTCGTGAAATGCAGTTCATGAGGTGCAGTTCCACAGAAGGCCACTAGAGAATTACTGCCAAAGCAAGTCAGTCTTTATAAAACGCCATGTTAAAATGCCTGAAATGTACACAAATAAGCGAATAGGGAAAAAACAAAACAAAACAATTTTGTCTCTATAACTAAGTTCTACATTCTTAATAACCAGCTACCTATAACACTATAATGCTTAAGATATACATTACTCAGAATATGGCTGCTTTGACTGAGTGAATTCACGAGGGCATACGCGGCTGTCTGCTAGCCTTCATTTCAGCTAACTGGAATCATTAAACTGGACTTATTGACAGTATTTGTGATTGCGGTGTACTGTGGAGCATTTGTGTGCTGTGTGGCTATTTGTTTTGCCTGTCTTCAATTTTCTTTGGTTAAAGTCCCATATTTTTCTTTTACACTTTTTAGCTAGCAGGTACCTGTGTTTATGCTACCCATACACGATTTGATATCATCGTGCTGGTATTGTTCCTACATCATCATAATAACAACGTCAGGATCAACATCACAATGGCTTTGTCTTAGCATTCAGTTAGCATAGCCAAGACATTAGTTAATGTTATTAAAAAGCAGCACTAGCAAACCAACATAGGTAACCAAAATTTTGCTAACAACAAACCTAACTTAACCTAACTTAATAATATATTTCTTATATTTATAAATTAATTTAAAAAAACACTTGAAATGCTTACAAGTTTTTCTAGAACAGTGTTTATAAAAACAATTTTTTTATTTATTTAACAAAGCTATAATATCATATGTCTGTGAAGGTTCTTAGTTATCCAGGTCATTGTAGTCTAAGGAGCTTGGAAAGAAAAGCGTCTGGACTTCTTTAAGTTGCTTGAAGACGTCTCACCTCTCATCCGAGAAGCTTCTTCACATATGATATGGCTAATGATGTGATTTCCTGAGGTCAGATGACCCAGGATGTGAGTGGGCGTTAATCCTGGGCCATCTGACCTCAGGAAATCACATGATAGGGTGAGGCTAGGTTTCACAATGAGCTCACCCGAAACCTTGGCTGATTGTGACCTACACCCGTCTTCACACCTTGGCACATGTGATTAGGTAGAGCATAGGTGTCAAACTCTGGCCCGCGGGCTGCGAAGCCATACAAAATTACTATTAGAGCTGGCCTGCTGGTATTATACAGTTCATGTACTGCTAATACTACAATTCCCAGAATGCTCTGTTGGTGTTTTGGTGTGTGACAGGACCCATTAGCACCCTCTCCTCTGTTGACCATAGTCATAGCAACCATGCAAATACTGCCATGCTAACTATCCCCAAAATGGCAAAAAGAAAGGCAGAAAACAGGAGCTTTCTGGACAGGTGGGAGAATATGATGAAAATCTGATAAATGATAAAATGATCAAATTTAATTCAGAAAGCTGCAAATACAATTTTTATTTAAGAAATGAATTCCACTGATGTGTTATTAAATTGGAATTTCGATTTTGCATGTGTGCAATATTAAGTTATATATACATTTATATAAGTTATATATATTGTTTAGTATTAAGCTTTGCTTGTTCCATACTCAGTTTTTCAGCAAAACTTGTTTGAGTCCATAAGAAAAGATTCCTTGTTATATTTGGATTATATATTATATTTATCCTGGACCAACACTATTATGATGACACAGGAACAACACCAATATGGTATATCAGATACACCCACTACCCATACAGTCACTGGATGTACCTTGCTAACCAAGATTGCCACTGTTAGCTGGTGACTCAGCTTTAGAGCCAAATATGGAATGGCCCTGAAAAAACCCAACCGTGTGTGACAATCTAGTGGCTGCAGTATGTTTTTTATAGACATCCTTTAACACTGACAGTCATATCGATACTATAATTAGTATCAAATATGTCAAATCATTTACTTTTTATTTGTTACTACAATTGCTGTTATGTTTTTTTCATGTTCCAGTAAAAATTATGAGGCAATCTATAATAAAATTATTGATTAAATTAAAAAAAAACAGATGTGCACTAACATGAATTTGGAAATATATTGTTCTCTCAAAGGCTATTCTTCACGCATGTGTAAGTTGTGAGTGTTTGTTTTACCTGATGTGTGGAGGAGGTGGACATGCAGCGCTGCAGAGTTAGCGTTCTCTGGTCACATAGTGCCTTGCAGGATGAACCTGATATTATGCCTCTTCTATAATGATCACACTGCAGAAACCAAAACAGAAATTGCAGGAAACAGAAATAAGCCTCTATTTATGCATCCAGTACTTGAGCTCTCTATATTTAGCCCTCCAATGTCTGTTTACTTAAAGGGAAAATATCTTTGCTAGAGGTCAGGTGAATCTAACCAGATTTGCCTAACCTGACACACTGTTCTCCATGCTCCTTCTTGCCTTTACGTACCCTTTTGACTTTGAGAGACATGCATTTCTAACACGTCATTGCAGAGCTTCTACTTTGTGCGTGTCCAGTAGCATTTTAGTGTGGTTGTACTGCTCAGACTGACATAGATCAGGGGCTTCAAACTCACTTTACATTGTGGGCCAGATGCATCCCACTTTGATCTTAAGTGGTCTGGACCAGTGAAATGTTTGAAGTCTGTGTGACTGTGTCTTAAACGTTAAAGTTCAATGTTTCTGTTATGGATTAATGAATCAGAGAGAATGCACGATTTCAACAAGTATGTTTACAGAAAAAAAAGAAAGGCTCATCGAGAAATATGAAGCTTCTTTCAGTTACACTGGATGGTTTCGCTTACCCTTCCTGATGCAAACCGCCCATTTATCCAAGCTTGGGACCTACACTGGGAATACAATAACTTGTGGCCTCCTGAGGCTGGGTCTGTGTCTCTAAATATGGACCTGACACCAGGAAAAACACTAGGACATGTGACTTGGGTTCAGGTGGTTAGTTAGCAATCTCAGTGGAATTCCTGGCTTTTCCCATCCACATACCAGAGGTGTATTGGACTAAAGAAACATTGATCTTGACGACCAGTAAATGAGTCTTAAGTTTATCTTAAACTGCTACATTAGTTTAAAAATTGCATGCTGACTATGAAGTTTTGTACCTTTATAATTAGCAGACAAGAAAGAAAAAAATCCCATTTCCAGCTATGTCCTTTGAGATTTTTCATGGATATGGAATCAGAGAGTGCCAGTTTTACTTCTTTCCTAGAAGGATGCTATACTTACTCATGTAAAGTGGTGTGCATGAAATTCATCTGAATGGAGTAACCCACTGAGTTATATTCAGTATGTTGTCACAAAGCAGCAAAGAGCCCAGCACCATGTGCAGTTTACCTGACATCACCTGACCGAGGAGACACATTTCTCCCAAGTCCGCAACACAGAACGCAACAGAGGGGAACTAGACATCTGTGGGTCTCACCTCAGCAGCACAAAACTAGCATGGTATGAAATCATTTTCTTCATTTATGTAAATACAAACAGTCACATTTTGTCTGTTATGTGGTTAGTGAAACTGTAGTCAAATGAGCTAAGACCAAACAGCTAAACTGATGTTACAATCCTACAGGTGGGTAGTGGGGTTGTGTCCTGTAAGAGCACCCTGGTACCACAAGTTTAAGACACTGGCCATGCACTCTTCCTCAAAACACAGACCTCGTGTCCCTCTGTTCCACTGTCTTGCCATGTACTTTTTAAAACCTATGAAATTATTATTTATACTGTTGTTTTTATTCTGAATTCTTTAGTTTTTGTCTTGGGAAAAGCAAAAGATCTGCTCTTTCCAGTGATTGTGTTATGATCTGAATTAATGTGATTGTAGTTTTTGTCTTGGTTACCCTGAAAGCTACCTTTATTGTCGTGCAGTAGTTTGGAAAGCCTGTAATCTGTGGTTAGGACTTTACTCACTGCCACAGTCAGTATTTTTATGCCACATTCACAGATATCCTACACTATCAAATTTATCTTGATTTATAGGCTTGAATTCGATTAAACCATGTAACTGAGTTTTATTTAACTCAAAGATAATACTTACGATGACCATGTGGCAAACATGCCCACGGCACAGCTCAGAGTAGGAGGCATACTGCATGTAGACGATCCAGCTGATGACGAGGATGCCCAGCCATGCCAGCAGAAGGTACTTCACTTTAATAGCTGGAAGGCGACTCTGTGGAGGATGGTAGAAAATGGGCGCATGGCAGGAAGAAAAGAAGTCTAATTAAACCCAGGCTGTGAATGAATGAATGAATGAACAGCTGGTCACCCAACCTTAAGGTGGAATTGAGACACTCAACTACATGAAACTAAGGACTTCCTGATTTTTTGCATTTTGCTCATTTATATTTGCAGATTTGTCACACTTGCATGTTTCAGATCATTAAACAATTTCTAATATTAGACAAAGACAAACCGAGGAAATACAAAATGCAGTTTTTAAATGTGGATTTCAATTGTTAAGAGAAAAATACTGTCCAAGCCTCCCTGGATCTGTGCGAGAAAGCAATTACCCCTTAAACCTAATAACTGGCTGTTTCACCCTTGGCAGAAAGAACTGCAATCAGGCGTTTGCCATAACTGGCAATGATTATTTCACAGCACGTCACTGTGGAGAAAACTGAAGAATTGTTTTAATTCAGCCACATTTGAGAGTCTTTGAACATGAATAGCTTGTTGAAGGTCAAAGTTTCTCAATTTTGACTTTAACAAGGCAACTCCAAAGCTACATTTTTTTCTTTTTTCTTTTTGAGCCTTTCACAGGTGCTCTTAAGCTTCAAGGCACGAACCAATGGCTGGAAATTCTCCTTCAGGATTTTCTGGTCGAGAGTAGAATTTATGGTTCCATCACTTATAGAAAGTCGTCCAAGGCAAATACTTCTTCATAGCACCGGCATAGGAAATAGTTTAGTAATTGATACTTCTCTCTTTGATTTTCTGTAAATACTGAATAGTTTCCACTCCTAAAAGAAACAAGTAAATTAGAATAGAAGAGACTTCCTATTGTAGATCTAGAGATGTACCAGTATACAGCCAATCACTGGTATTTTTTAGACTGATAAATAAGATGACATTTAGACTGATGTTTGTGTGTTGTCACATCTCTGTCTAATGTCCAAAATAGAAGATGGAAATGTCTGGGAGAAAAGGGAGGATAAATAAGAAAATAAACAGCAATAAACTGTATCAGAACTATGAGTTAAATTCTTCTTTTAAATATCAACATCAGCCTAGACTTATCGCTATTTGTGCATCTCTATTTACTGATTTTTGTATAATGGGCTACAAACAGCAGCTGGGAACCACTGATTTGAATGCTCTGCAATAGGATAGCTGCGGGAAGAGCGGGCATCACATGCATTAACACAAAATGTAATGCTACACAAAAGTGTAGTACTAAGCAGAATTAGCATAAGCAGAATGTTTATGATCCAACTTGTACTGTTATTAAATCATGCTTTTACAGTCGTGTATGCACTGCAAACCTGTGAACCCGTGGCTGCAAAATTCTGGGGTATCTGTAAACAATGAATGAACCAGCAGCCTGTCACCTGACTACAGGATAACGCAGAGATAACTACCATACATTGCGCTGCACTTGTATTCGTTACGGGGGGTTTCATGCATGCATGTGAAGTGAACTGACGGTTTGGTCAGTGGTCGTGCATGCTGCTGGTGGACAGTTAGTGACAAAAAGACTGACATTGTGCAGTCCCATAGCCTACCTGCAGGCCTTTGGATAAAGGGCAGAACAGCATCAAATGGACCAGTCTCCGCAAAGCCCTGGGCATCATGAGCGACTCTTTTTCGGAGGCAGCAGAGCGAGAAACCAGAGTCCCGTCTGATCACATTCTCGCAGTAAACCACGACACGCGTCGCATATTTACTGGTTATTACAACGAGCTGCTTTTCGAGCTGTTTTCTCCTCTTTGCTTGCCTTGATCACAGCGTGTGTTTTCAATAGAAATCATTCAGCCGCTCAAAAAATATGATGAAGAGTGTGTCCTTGAAGCTGAGCGATATTTCAGCTCCATCGGGGCCACAGAACGACCGACGCGGCCCAGAATCAGAGAGATCCTCAGCTATGATCCCCGATATTTTCCGAATATTAGACCAGCAGCACCTTCACCGTCCAATCAGATCAAAGAAGGCATCATTGTGACAAAGAAATAAGCGCTGCTTGGACCCGACGAGCGCACAGCCTCAGTTTCCCAGAGACTCGCTGCTGCGCATCTTAAAGGGAGAGGCGTCAGAGCTGACGGGATTTTATCTGCCGACGGGAAATCTTACCGCGCCTCCTTCCTTGCAACCTGCGGCTGACAAATTGAAGGAAAGCCCCGAGAAGGGATAGTGCTGTCCATACTGCATTTTGCATTTTTGGAGGTGCGTGTCAGGTTACCTCGTAGAGTTAAAATGAGTTTATGCGTACATCACAAGTCATGGCATAGATTTCCTGCCGAAGGGATAAGAGGATAGAAACAAAGATTCGATCCATTCATGCTAGGCTTGATCCAAAACCAATAACGGTGTTGGTATCGGCACTATCGTTATTTGGATTGCTTGGCTCACCTCTACGGAGGGGATTCAATGACTCTTTCATATTGTGGAGGGCATGGCATGGATCCACTTGTCGCTTTTTGTGCTGCATGAGTCCAGAACTTGTAGTGAAACCTCAAAGAAAACCAAAGTCAAAAGAATTGATTTCTTTGCAGTGGGTAGAGCTAAAGTGCTAAAATCACTACCTGCCGGAAGAACAGGTGGATCATCCAAGTGTGGTCTGGGTGAATAAACAGTGGAAGCAACTCTCAGAGGTGGGGAAATGACATTTGCTGCCGAACCATAACATAACTAAACAAAGAGTGACGCAGGCAATCTTTCCTACATAACGCAAAACCTTTCTGATCTTGCCTCAAGTTCAGCACTGATCCCACATTAGTCTGTGTGCAGTCATTTTTGCCCCGTGTGCTACTCTTCACACTGAGCCACTTCAATGCATGATGACATTTGCTTTCCTTGTTTTTTACTACAATGAATTCTATTTAATTTTGCAGTCTTTTGCTAGTGCTCCTAATTTTTACATACCTCTTTAATTAAGTCTTTTCATAAGTAATTCTTTGAACTTTTTGTTTGTTTTGCTCTTCCCTATTAAGCTATATTGTTTTTAAAACAGACATTTCACAACTTTCAGGAAAATAATTTTATTTCATGTCAATTTATTTTATTACATTTTCTGTTTCATGCATGTCAAATTCTACACCAGCTAAGTAGTCAAGTAAAAGCTCCCATTACATATTTTCAGTTTGTAAATGTGAGCAAACAGGAAAGGAAATCATCATTTCCTAGGGAATGGATCGACACACACAAACACTTGCCTTTATCATATGATCATCAGAGTGATTTGATTGTGGGAAAAGCTGATATAGCACTCACCACAAATGCAATTTCCAAAGTAATCTTTCATATGTGATTACGCGCAACGAGGACATTACGCTTCATATGCACGTAATCAAAATGAAAAATACAACTGAAAAAAACAATGTCTTCAAAAGTTAAGCAAAAGAAAAACAAACTAATGGAAGTAAGGCGGATGAAATGCTCAAACAGGAAATCAAGAAATGAAGAGAGAGCAAGCTGAATGGAGGAGTCAGGTGGTGAGGAATCGTTAGAGCTCCTGGAAATAACATCGTCTCCAACCCTGAGGCACACTGGGTAGTCACCTGCGAAGACAAATCATGTAGGAGTTTGTTTATGTCCATTTCAAGTTTCAACAAGCATTTCATCACTTCTCAGGTTGCAAAAAACCTGTATGTTGTACTTCACAAAGGGAAAATGTTTGTCTCTTTGGTGAAATTGGCTGCAAAGAGGGTTGTGCAAAAAAAACCCTCCTTGCGACTGTTTTGGCTAATTACCAAAGCAATAGGCTACCCGTAGTTTTTGTGAAAGACACAAAGAGCAGTAAGGAAACTGTGACAAGTGAAACACAAACTAGAAACAGAAAGTATTCCCCTTCAAAGTAAAAGCTGTGCCTTACTGCAGCAACTGACACATTTCACTAACACACTTTTACTTTGAAGGTGAGTGTTTTCTGTTTCTAGTTTGTTTCACTTTTCACAGTTCACTGCTGCTTGGTGAGTACTAGGTGTTTGCAAACAAGTTGGCATCTTGCACGCAAACAAACTACTGGCAACTGACATAACCTGCTAGCAACTGAAGCAAATTTCACCCAGCAACTATTCACAGAATAGAGACATTTCCCTCACTAGTGCTGGTTGGATGATCTGATATCCTCGTGTTGGTGTTGTTCCCACATCATCATAATAAATGTTGTTCCAGGTTCAACATTGCAAGTGACCAATCACATTGTTGTGACATCATACTTTTGCAGGCCAAGCAATTCATTCATTTATGAAATTCCAGTGTTGCAAGCACAATATCTATAATTCTTATCGTTTATTAACCCTCTGGGGTCGCCAGCGCATCCGGCGACCCCAGAGGGTTAAAGAACAGTATCCTGAAATGTAAAGAATTCAAATTGCTGGATCGGCCTTGTGTTGGTTACCCAGGGGGTTTATCAGTGTGACTGAAGCCTAAGATGATGCAGACATTTGGACTCCTAGTCCCACTATGTCACAGGGTCAAGAAATGTTGGACAGCAATGCCTCAATGGGCAGACTGAATGAGAGCAAAAGTATTAATTCGTACCTTTCTGAAGCCAAGCCGCTGCTGCTCCACAAGCGTGTCTGAACCATTTAAGTGCAAACCTTGACATCTATATAATGGAAACATTCACATTGACATTTGAATCCAATTAACTGTAAAGGCAATTCAAAATTGTATGCCAAAAACTGTCATGTAGTCCTCTTTGTCATTTATGGGCAATGAGGACTACATACATACATTTGTTACATTCAAAATATATTCATTATATACTAAGTAGCCACTTTGTTAGATACACAGCTATAAATCTGACTGAATGTATCCATAATGAGACCATGTATACAAAAAATAAGCTTTAGAAAGGTAGAGTTGTTAAATTGATTTAAATAGCACACAACTACTGACTGGCAGGAACACAACACCTTCATGGTAGATTGAGAGTAAGTATCTGGCCCGGTTCCATACCCAAAGCCCACGAAAGAGTGGATTTGAGCTATCGAGAGCCCGTTACTTTCTGCCGACTTACTGCGCAACAGAGGCACTGGAGCCAGGGTTGCGTCTCAAGGGGCAATAAAGAGTCAAAAGCTTTTTAACAAAACCTGTTACCATCCTGTGAACGGCCTTCACTTCAGCTCAACCGCCTTCATCTGCATGAAGGTAAAGCAATGGCACCTCTTCTCTCCTCATATTTATCTATATAAACAAAAATAAATAAAAAATAAGATATGCTTCATTTATCCCAGATCTGCAAAATTCTTGTATCACAGCAGTTAAAAAATTAAGTTGGACACAACATACATAAAACAAATATGAAACAACACACGAAACTATTCCATTTAAAATCACAGCGATGCAAATATTTTTACATACCAATGGAAGTTTTTCGTTGGTTCATTAAAATCTGTTTTCCAAGAGCTGGACGGTACATCTGCAAATAAGAAATAAGTCATTCGTTCAAATGACAATTAGCTGAAACATTTTTGGTGAGTATTTATTTATTAATTTTTTAGTTCATTTCATAACTTCCTTGACTAACAAATGTTAGTCACTTACCGTTAATGTACAGGAAGATTACAAGCCTGGGCTAGTGTTAAAATCCCTATCTCCTACCACTCTTCTCCATCATACTAACCTGATAAAAAAAAAAAAACACTTACCCTGACCAGCCCCCTCTGTCTGTGGCCTTAACGTTTTCGTTCCTCTTAGTAAGACTCATGTGAACATTTGCCTCGCCTTCAAAAAGTTGACTGGAAGAACTTACACACAAAAAAGCGGAACTTATTTAAATTATTTATTTAAACAGTAACTTATTTAATATGTTACTGTTACCCATACATCTAGTTACAGTTTCACAAGAATTCTGAGGCCGACAAGCCCGCCATCAGCTGCAAAAGGACGAGCCCTACATATCGTATGAGTTCGAATCTCAGACACTCATTTTATTTTACCCCGATTAGCTTAAAAATCTTACTTCAACAAACAAAATAATGCTTACTTAGCAGAATCAAACTATGGCAATTAAGCTTTAAAGTAATAATGTGGAATGCATTTGGGATAAAGGCTGCAAGTTGTATTAGAGTGTAGGATTTGTGTTTCACAGCGTGCGAGAAAAATAACTGACTTTAAACAGCAGTAATGATATAAGTAATAAGGCTTTGAAAGGAAATAAGCTTTGCTATTGTGATTGCTCTTGACGTCTCCAACAGTCAGTCTGCAGGTTTGTTAAACATGTCGGCGCTCGCGAGCGTCAGCCTGAACCCTTGAAACTGCTTGTTGCGGACCGCGGTTACAAACAACCGAACAACTGAAATATGACTGTATATGCAGGAACACGTCGACTGTTGTGGTAGTACATCATAAAATGCAAGCTAATAAACTTCTTCCCACTCACATACACCCACTCACCGTTTTGACGTGACAGCTACTTATCCACCTCGTGGCCATAGAAGGTCGCTACAGGATACAACTACGGAAGCTGGGAGAAACTAAACTTAACCAACTGCCGCAAACGTCACATGAAATAGGATACACTATACAGCTGATGAGCTACACATTAAAGACTCAAGGCTTCAGATTATTTCATTCAATATCCATGTATACTCTTCTTTAAATGATGCTGCATCCCTCCAGTGTATGTATATATGTATTAATCCTGCTTGTTTCATTCCTAACTAGATGAACAGGCATTACTTCAGTGTACACTTTCAGAAACTGCTTTTAATTAATGTTCATGTGTAGTTCATAGGTTGCTTATGTTCTGCATCATTTGGCTGACTTTCTGCAGAGGTATTTTTGTTTACAGAAACACATTTCATGGCCTAAACACTTAAATAGACTGCAAGAGAGCAAATACAGTTGTGACAATGACTCAGATACTTTTCTTTCAGTCTGCAACTGCAAATGATCATCACTCTCCCACGCCAGGATTTCAACAATGGATCACCACTTTGTTATTTCAGCGATTTACAGCTGTGATATTCACATAAATTTGCACTAATGTTAACTTTGAGCCATATTTTACTGACTGTTAAACCAGATGTTTTCCAAGTGCAGATGTGTAATGGAAGGAGGAAGCCAAAATTTATTTCAAATTTGTAGTGTATCAACATAAAACAGGATACACTACACAGTTGATGAGCTTCAGATTAAAGAATGTAGGCTTTTCAACGTCTCTTGTTTTTTTGTTTAAATTTAAGTATTAATATCATGAGATCTGCGAGGTGGGCGCTGACAGACCATGAATGAGCTCCATCTGTTTCCTTCTGTCTTTGGCACGGTTGATGGTCATCTTAAACAAACGACAATAGAGCTCGACGGCAGCTGGAGTGTCGTCGTTCCCGGGCACGGGGTACGTCACCAGGCTGGGGTTGCAGTTTGAGTCCACCACACCCACTGTGGGAATGTTCATCTTGGCTGCGTCTCTGATGCCCACGTGCTGCTGAAAGACGTTGTTGAGAGTTGAAAGGAATATGATGAGATCCGGTAGGCGGACTCCTGGGCCGTACTGGATGTTGGCGTTGGTGAGGAGGCCGCCCTGCCAGTACCGCGTGTGCGCATACTCTCCACAATCTTTGGCCGTGGTCTCTACCAGATGGCCAAACTGACGCCGCCTGCTGACAAACAGGATGATGCCACCGCGATACGCTATGTGGGCGGTGAAGTTGAGGGCAAGCTGAAGGTGCTCCATAGTCTGGTCCAGATTGATAATGTCATGATCCAAACGACAGCCGTAGAGATACGGCTCCATGAGCCTAGAAACACGGAATTATAATTCAGAAAAATGTCACTTGAATCACTACTGCTGAATAAAATAACATAGCTCTAATAGCTACATTCCTGATGAAATGATCGACCAAGTAACCAAAACATTTCCTGCTGCTGGAGCTTTCTGTTAGAAGCATTTAATGACAATAGGTTAGTTATGGAATAGTTAAAAGAAATGCCATCTGTATTAAAACAACAAGTTTGTATCGCTTCCTTCAAGGTTCTAGGACCTGTGGTATTTATGCTTGCTGTTACCACTAATAACCAGAAGTGTTAACAAACAGAAACTTCCAATTTAATAAAGAGGGGTTTAAAGCATGAAGTTTTATGGCATTTTTTTTATTAATAACTCCCCACTTTTTATCCACAGGAGACTACCACTAGGGGTTCTGGGCAAATGACACTGTTCAAGCTTAAAAAGTTATACTTTATTCAGCCATTGCATAATATGCAGACAGACTAAGCAATAGACAGAAGGTCTAAAATCTAACATGTGCCAAGTAGTGACTGAACACGCCTCTATCATGTGAGATTAGTTTCACATGTTGGGAACACCTAAACCCCACAGTAGTACCCCCCCCCCCCAAAAACAAAACAAAAACCCACTAAGGTAGAAGTTATAAAGCCTTGACCCACAAAGAAAGACAAGTGTCTCCAGATTATTTAATTACAGACTACAAACAATTTGTAAATATACGGGGGTGCAGCGCACTAAAACGCTGAGATAAATATCACACCAACCTGTGCCTGCAACCTTTTTTGTGACCAAGATGCACTCTGGCGTCGAATAAGTCTTTCAAGGAGAAAAGCTCAGCCACACGAAAAAAGTCTGCTTTCTCGAGGGGCTGGTTTAATATTTTTTCTGTTAATAAGAAAAACAACAACAACAACAACAACAAATGACAAGTAGTAACATAAATAAAATTCTTGAAAAAACAAAACAAAAACCAAGTGTTGACGCCCTTGCGTTATTTAGCTCACCTGTAACATCGCCAGCCTGGGGTTGAGGTGGCTTCGCAGACGGTGCTGTCACATAGTGATGTCCACCACAGGGGGATGCTACGGTGGCAGCCCGTGAGTATCGGAACCCTAAAAGGCCTAAATATGAAAAAAAAAAGTTAAAACATCGGTAGTTAACTATCATGAAGAGAATAATGCTTGCCAATAACCTAGCGCAGGCGTTCAATTATTGCCATTAATTGTAATACAGCATTTAGCTGTGGGCTAACATGCTAAACTGTAGCGTAGCGTACACGAAACTCAAAACTAAACGCAGAAATAAACACAAGGTAAAATGTTGGATTGGCTCTAAATCTTCTGAATATTTTCCTTGAACTATTTTCTAAATAAAAAACTGTAAACTGTTTTCAGTTACCTCTCGTAAGTGCCCGGACAGCCATGCTTGCAGAACCATGGAAGGTCAGTAAACTGCGACTGCGCAACTGTAGTTCACAGAATGCCGCAAAGTAGAAGCTTGTCGTGATGTGCTTGTGTAAAAACTACAATACCCATTAACCCACCTTTTCTCGGCTCAACTTTATTGAAAGAGTTGGAGCGTCACAGGAAGTACCGTTCTTGTGTCATTTAGCTATGAAACGTATTCAAGAACATAAGCCAATGTTTGTTGTAAGAAGAAAAACTGTTAATATAAAACAAATGTTTGTAAATATAGACGCCACTTCTAACAAAAAACAACAGTGGCATCATGAGGATAAGAACAAATATATGGTACCTCAAACAATATAACCCCAAATCAAATTTACTGTGCATTCGAGAAAAAATAGAAAAATTCAGGTAAGATAAATGCTGAAATACTCAAGGTATCCCTGAGTTCAGGATCCATATTTAATCCAAAATTAAAATTTAATGCCCTTAGTACTGTTATAGAACTTACCAAAACTTTACATACTTACTAAATACTTTAAAAAACAACAACAACAACTGTAATACATAAACACTTGGGTCCATAATAGTTTTTCAACAACCCATACACGTGCTAACAGCAGGCAGCATCTTCCAGGTGCATCTTCAAAAGCCAGCTTTTATCTCACTGTGTGTGCTGAGCTTGCTGAGCGCGTCCAGTTTCCTGCAAAAAACCAAACAAACAAGGAAACTCAAGTTGCAGATGAGTTTTCTTTGCGTTTGATCGTTCACTGTTGAGACAAACCCATTTGGGTGCGATCACATACCCGCTTACTGGAACAAACTGAAGTTTCCTTTTGACGTGCTGCACAGCCTTGCCGTGCACAGAAGAGTTAATGAGGGAAGTTTTCTCCTGCAAGCATTGCATAATACACACTTCACACTGTGGATTTGAACTGTTTTTTATAAAGAACTGAAATCATGATGTTTGTAACTGACAAACAAACGCTGTCGTGTTTTCACATAATTGTACCTTCTTGCACTTTTCAGCCAAGTATCTCCTGTTGAACATGCTGCCTCTCTCCTCTGAGGTAAGAGCTATGCAAGGCCTGAAGGTAATGCCGGGATCAATGGCACTGGATAAAGACCTGGTAAAGGCAGAGTAGGATATGCATCAGACTACTCCTGCAGTAATCTTTAATAATTCTGTAAATTATAAAATTTAAGTCAAGAGGCCCACTGTTGCTCAGATTCCAATCTTTATTACACAGATGCACTTAAAAGACACGGCAAACATTTCTGTCATCAGAAAGAGTAAAAGAAAGAAGAAGAAGAAAAAAAACACTTCTTACAAAATATTTACAGAAAAACTGGATATGCACAGCATGTTCAGTAATGCCTTTTTTATTTCATAAAGAAAAATAAATAGCCTTTTTCAAACAGGAAATCCAGGAAAACTTTAACATGACAAAAAAAACCCAAAAAACAAGCCACACAAAATATCAACTTTAGCAAGACAGCGAGGGGGAAATGTGGTACTTATGGAATCTGGAGCAAGACTTTATCCGAGACTACTAGAAAATCTATCACCAGCAACTCGGCTTTAAATTTTCTTTCATGAAAATCAATTATAGAACAGACAAAGACAAGAAGAGCGCTGTGTGTGAAAAGCAAAAGGTTGGTGGTAACTTGGTTCCTGTACCCATGATATTTATCTTAAAAATAAAACAACCCCCTACCCAAAAAAAGTGGCTCACAAGAGTCAAAGTAATAATTGAAACATAGTGGCTGTTTCTGCTTTATACTTAAAAAGTAGAAACTGACTGAAATGATCATCATTCAGAGCGCACAGAATTAGTCTGAGGTAAGGGATTAAAAGAATAAGACAAATGTGAGAAGGAAAAAAGAAAGGAAGGAGACTTTTCAAGATGGTGCTGACAGTATAAAAACACTTGCTGCACTTGAGTGAAAAGGTTGTGAAAGTGTCAAAAGATCTAATGATATACACTGTGCAGAGTGCAGCACATGCTGGACAAAGTAAATTGTGTCATTGCAGACACAGATGAGAAAATTCAGAGGAATAATAAACCAATAAACCAAAAAGTTCACTTACTTTGTATTTTAGTCTAAATATATTTTAAGGTTTGTTTAAACAGTATTGAAATCTGATTGGTCTTTTTTTTTTTTTTTTTACATTAGATACACAATTATGCCCTTAATTTCATGTTAAAAATATTGTTTGGGGCTACAACTAAAACTTATTTTCAGTACTGACTGCTCAGCTCAGGTAAAGTGATTCTATTTGACATTGAAGAGTAAAAAACCCCACTTACCTAACACACAAAGAAATGAAATGCAGCAAATAACCCTATTTTAGGAAGTTTTGGCATTTTTGCTCGAAAAAATGATTGTTTTGGGGTTTTCTCTCACTTATGTTTTCACCCTAACCACTGCAGCTTTAGCACCCAGACGTTTAACTTTGTGCCATTTTGATTTCCTGCACATGTAAAATAAATGAAAACCATAATCTAGGCAGTGATGGAAACCTACTACAATAAATAAGAATGCACAGTGAGATTTCAAACCAATACCAGGACCACTGTTTAAAAAAAATCTAGCCAATGTCCAGGATATTTTTTTTTTTAAACAGTTTATACAAACCTGATGAGACACAAACAATAACCACTGACCAATGCCATCTGTGTCATTTGATTTGTACTGGCTTATTCAATGGTCCATCCCTAAATTTGATGTTGGAAATTACTTTTAAAGTCTTAATAAGGTAACTAATGTAACTATTCAGGGCTCTGGGTTTCCTACTGCAAGATGGGAAAAGATGCAACCTAAATTTAAACATTTTGGACTCAAACCTAAATCGTTATTCTGCCAAACTGAGACTTCTTTTCCTTGTCACGTCTTCTTTTTTGTTTTTTAGCAAAAATATTTAGGAACATGTAATTTTCTACCGCTCATTCGTTTCTGCACGAAAGTGTCACTGTATTGCTTTTCAAACGATCAACAACAGGTAACTTATGAGCACATATAAAGTTTTCATTGTGGTTCCACAACTGTGAAATTGTAAAAATACATAAAAAAAAGTCAGTTTTATGATAAAAAAAAAAATATATCAATAAACATTCCCTTATAAATCAATGAGCTCGATCAGAATCTATAATATTTGACAGGACACCATTAGAGAAATCAGAAAATGATGACACTATGGTTTATAGTGGTCAAAGAAAAATACTTACAATGTGGAAAAGCCCTGCTTCTTTTCTGGATTTCTCTTCTGGCCTGATTCACAATCTGTCTCATCTATAAACTCTTCCTCTTTTCTTCCTAGATGCACTTCTTTATTATCTATCTTCATACCCTCGCCTTCGCTCTTCTTCTCCCTTAGTAAGTTTGCTCTCTCCTTAACCTCGCTTCTTTCCCTGCATTGAACCTGGACGTGATTTGTCCTATTAGCTTCCAGTTCCACAAACACACTCTTGTCCTTGGGCATATGCACCGTACTCTCCTTCTCCCCTTCGATGGAGCACTGGGACCTCTGGCCGGCGGGTAGATCCTGTGTAAAGGACATCCTCGGATGCTGTCTGGCAGCAGAAAAAAAATTCAAAACAGGAGATGTGAATGTAGTATTTCCAGCAGTGTCTTTAGAACAGGGGAATGGTGATTTACTGGTCCTTGCAGAGGACCAAACAGTAACAGGAGTCTGTAATTTGTGGCCCATTCCTCCACTCTGATGTGTTACCGAGCCACCCTCGCTGATTTCAGATGAGGTGATGTGGAACGGAGTCCGACTGAGAGTCCTCGCGTCGTGAGTAGGTAGTCCGAGGCTCTGGCGCCATTTGATTGCCTCTGAGCGAGAATGAGCGACGCTAGGACTCAAAATTGGTCGAGCCCTCTTCGTCTGTGAGGTGGCGTTGTGGACATCACCTTTATCAATACACGGTCTCCTTTGCTCAGTTCTAGCTGCCCCTGCCCCATCTGCTGGTTCCAAAAGACTGGGACTGCAGGATCCGGCTGAGGGATGTGATTGTGCACCGACCGCAGAGATGTCTGGAAAAACAGTCTGTGGTGTCTGAAGTCTATTATGAGCTGGACTACTAATATGAGACTTTTCAGAGAGAGGACTGATACTTTTCGTTGGAATCTCAGCCAGCTGATTTTCCTGTTTAATGTCTTTATCTTGAAATGAGCTACAAATAGTGACAGTACCATTCCTGGCTATATTTCCATCTTTAATTTTGTCTGCGGTAGAAACCTTGGCCTTTTCAGCCAGAAATCTTCGGATCTCTTGCTCAATACTGTCATCGCTGTCTACTGAGCTGCTGTCTTCCTTAATCTGAGGTGCGGCTTCCGCAGTGTGCACAAACTGGATGCCTGGACGCTCAGCTCCCTTCAGGATCTCCGTTTCACCTTCATGCAGCTCGTGCTTCTTACTTTTATAAACTTGCTTGTGTTGTGAAATGCTCTTTTTCCCCAGCCCAGGCTTGTCTTTCTTGTCATTCTTACTTTTCTGCACCTTTTTCAAATCACTACACTTGGAAAGAGAGTCAATGTGTAACTTTTTGGTCTGAAATGCATTTCCTAACAGCGGGTCTTCGTCTTTGAGGCACTTCCTTGATTTCCGCTTTAAGTCTCTCATCTTTTTCTTTGATTTCTTTTTCGTTTTCAGAAGGTCTTTTATCGCCGTGTCTAGGTCCTCATCGCTGTCAAGAGAGCTGCTTTTGTCTCCACTTTGGTCTGACTTGTGTAATCCAGTGGCAGGGTGTGTTTGACTTCTCTGGGGCAATGCCAAGAGCTTTGATTCTTTTGTATGGTCAGGTAAAGGCTTAGAGGCGGTTTCTTTAACCATGGTGGAAACACAAATGTTTTTCTCTTTGTGTTTTCTTTGTTGCTTTAAAGACAGTTTCGATGGTTTCTTTTCAATCTGTGGTTCATTTGCTTTTACCTTCTCCATTTCATTTGTACCCTGAGCGTCTTGAGTCACAGCAGAGCTGGGTGCCTGTTTGTGCACTTGGGCCTTCTGCTCGAGAAATTTCCTGATTTCTTGCTCAATCCCATCTTCACTATCAATGGAGCTGTCATTGCTTTCTTCACAGGGGCAGTTTTCAGGAAGAGAAGACTGGAAGGAAGATTCAGTGGTGACACAACCACTAAGGCCAACGCTATGATGGAAGGGCCCAGGCATGACAGTCTTTGAAATGTCCAGTATTGCCTCAGCACACATGAGCTCTGCAGTTGTATTGGCCTTTGGAGGGGCAGGGGTTGCCTGCTCCTTCAAACTCTCTACTTTATATGACAAAAATACATTTTCTTTACATTTCAAGCTGTCTGAAAGTGTAGGTTTGGGTATAGAAACAGATGGAGTAGGCTGGAAAGATTTCACTTCTTTTTCTGTCGTGCTCATCTTTTTCCTCAGCTTCTGTCTTTTGATATTCTCTGCGCTTGTACTTGCAACATTGTGTATTATCGACTTACTGAAAGGTTTCTGCTTGTGCAGCGATGGCGTCAGGACGCTCTTCTCCTTGAGTTGTTCAAGCTGGTAGCAGCGAATCGCTTCTTCAATCCCGTCATCGCTACTCGAGTCAGACTCCTCTTTGAATGCACGTGGATCGAAAGCTTCTGCTGTGTTCTGCTGCTCCTTTTTCTCCAGCTGATATCTCTGAATGGCCTCCTCGATGCCGTCGTCGCTACTGGAATCATTCGAGTCTTCCACCTTAGCTGTGACGGGGTAACTGACAGTTTTGTTGATGAGACTCACTGGTTTAGAGGGATTTCTTGCTTGCTCTTTTGAACACTCCAAACTTTTGTTTGTGCTTTTATTCAAATCGAAGTTCTTAACTATATTTTCATTTAGAGATGCCTTGTTTTTAATACACTTTTTTATAGGTATGACAGTGGGTACTGCTGGGGTCTCGACTTTGAGGCTTTTTGAAAAATTGCTACCCGCAATCAAGAATGCATCGCTGTTGCTGTGCTGTTTGGACACCTCGGGAATGGATGGGTTTCTTCTCTGAATTTTAGATGATGGGAGAAAAGTCGAGCACGGTTCTGCTTTGCGTTTGTGATCATCCTTTTCTTTCAGGTATTCCAGTATTGCCTCCTCGATTCCTCTGTCCACAGAATCGTCGCTATCCGAGTCACTGCTTTCACGGATGTTTGGCGAGGAAATGTCAACATGTGGGTTTTCACTGGGGCTTTTAGTTTTGGACTTGACTCCCACATAAGAACCTGCTGCAACCTTGCAGACTTGGGGATGACCCTCCTGTCCTGATAGCACATTACCCTCGATCTCGTCGCCCATCTCGAGTGAGGACTGGGTGCTTCTAAGACTCTCTATGATCATCTGGACCTTGTCTGAGATAGGTGTGCCTCTTGTGGACAACTCTGTGTCAGAGTCATTGAAGCAAACTGGAGGGCTATAGCCTCCAGGCGGGCCACATGTTCTCCATTCTGTTTGCGTCACTGCGACAGGAGGTACATTCATCAAGTACATTCTAGTGAAGTATGGTGAGGTCCTCGACCACTGGAGCGCAGCTGACTCCGTTCAGTTACATTTTTCACTCTGTAATGAAGAAAAGAAAAGAAAAAAACACAGAAAGAAAAAATGTCACTAAAGTGATGATTATTAAAACTACAATTAGACTTCATCCAACCAAACTGCTGTTACTCAAATTTTACAGTCTGTAAGAGCTGAAAATCAGGTCCTTCATGCCCAATATTGCTGTCATGATTTATTGTAGCTTTAATACATACACACAGATAGCCTCAGATTACTTAAGCGTGGCTGAACCATGAGAGCATGCCAAGAAAAATGCCAAACTGCTCATGATGGGATTAATCCGATAGTAGGCCAGATCATCTGAAGGGTCTTCTGTGATTGGTTGTTGTTTTATGGCCCACTCTGCTGTTGGTATTACACTTTAACTGGGTCCAAATGAACACTTAGAACAACCAGTGGCCAGTTGAGTCAAGTCCACTCGAATTGTTATCATTTAAGACTCATTCAGGCTGATGGCAACATGATGACAATCTGCCTGCATTCATTATTTGGAAAGCAATTATTTGCAACAATTTTGACAATTTATCTGAGAGTGATTAGACTGGAACTTTTTGTAGAATGGTTGCCTACTATCAGGCAATCTGTGCAATGGTCTTGCAATCAAAAGTGGTCATGAGTGTGCAACACCCTCAATCTCTGGCAAACCATTTAGAAACCCCATGTTGAAATCGGTTGCACTATATGAAAAATTCATTTAAAATTTCTTTTCTTTTTTTGTTTATGGAAGGAGGTTGCTGTCCTGTTTTTACTGTGTCACTGAGCTATCAGCCTGCTCTGAATAGGAGGCAATTTGTCAAATAAGTGTGTTGGAAGGTTTTTCAGGTGAGCCTGTAAAAATACATCACAGCCACACGAAACAAGCAATATCATGCCATACTGATTTCTTTCCCCTTACCCCGAGTAGTAGTAATCAGCTAATAGACATTGAGCTGAAAAACCGTTTGATCTAGAGCAGGGCGATATGGCCAAAAATATTTATCACGATATATATTTGAAAATTTGCGATAACGATATAACTGACGATATAATTGATGCGAGACAAAATACAACTCCACAACATTACTAGCGCAAAAAGACAACCTTCCATTTATTTTCACTTAAACAAGAAGCTGGTTTTTATGTACATTAAAGCTTTATAAAAATTTAACAGTGCAAATGCAAATTCCTTGCTGAAAGTTTAACCAAAAGGCATTTCCAGTAGAAATGGGCTGACATATCCTGAGCATAACCATGTATAATATCCACTGAAGTTAAAAAGAGGTGCTTTGCAACATTAAACTGCAGTGTGCAGTACGTATTTTTCGGACCATAAGGTGCACGGGATTATAAGGCACATTAAGCGAAACAAAGCAGTCAGATAAATCAAACTTTATTAAACTCATTCTTCTTGCTTCCTCCACTTCTGTACCATTGATTCATTAATGTTGAATTCTCTGGCAGCTGCTCTATTCCCATGTTGTTGCAGTATATTAATGACTAACCTCGTATTGTGGATGGATTATCTCAGTTGTTCTCCTGACTGAAGTTTGGTCCGTTTACAGCATCCTGCCATGCGATTGCATTTGTCTCTAACCATGAGGAACCTTCACGTTAACTTTTATAAGTGGAAAAGTGTTAGTGTTCGTCCTCCAGCTTCACTGTTTATGTTATGCTAACATAGCTGTGTCGCTAGCGATCACGTAGCACATCATTATATACCAGCTAGCCCAACTTCAGTAACCCTACAAACGTCACTGCTGTTTAGTTTCCTGTCTTCATTTATGTTGGAAGTGATAGCAGAGCTGTACGTTTGAATTTTTTCAGAAATCTCTCAGTCAGAACATGCTAATATCATGCTTAGGTAACTAGCGAAACTAGCGAGCTAACTTCCGCTAGCTTCCTGCTAACTTCTAACTCCGTTAAATGTAATAACTTTTGTTTTCATGGATGCCTGGAAGTTAAACTTATAGTTACACCTGGTAAAGCAGCAATGCTGATCGTTTTATTAAAGATGAAAGAATTTAGACAGTTTTTAACTCTAAGTGATGCTGCAGTGTTGTTTGACCTGAAGCATACGAGTTTAGGACCCAGATTACTCCCAGATTTAAGAGCATCTTAGTCCGACAAATACGACAATAACGACGGCCGCTTGCATGTTCTGCAAAAAAATGTGCTTTGTTGTGTATCTGACGGACAAACACCAAACCAGTTCCACATCACTGAAGTTGCACCATTTTTACAAACCAATTCTGGTTCATCTGTTTCACTCAACAATCGGCCATGTGCGTATGAAAACAAAGGCACTGCGCATGCGCGTTTTACTCCCATTCTATCGCGATATTTCATTTTCCTATCGTTGCCTAACATTATACCGGTATTACCGTGAACGGTATAATATGGCCCAGCCCTAGTTTGATCTATTTTAAATGTGCATTTTTTCTGCTTTTTGTTATTTTTTTGATAATTCAGGCATTAAAGCTGTTTGGTGGACAAAGCAAAAATTACTATTCCGTCACTTTAAGCACAGAGATTTTACAGACCACTTTTTCTCCTTCAAGTCTGGTACCACACATCATAGCTCGAAGGTTTCTGAAAATAATTAAGTCTACCCATCAACGGCAAAGCACTTTAAAAGCAAACAAAAAGACCCCAACAAAACTGAGTCTACAGCTGACACATTAAGCCACTGCGCAGCCTTCTAAAATGCCTAGAGCATCATCACTTGCCGGACAGAAAAACAACCAATTGTAATCGATCCAATCTTACACCAACCCGAGTGGCATGCTCATCTATTTTAACAATTAACACCCCCCCTACAAACCAGAATATTAAAAAAAAAAGTTCAATATAAAACAGGCTGCAAAGATTTGATAACAATCCAGAGGCCACCATTTAATCAAGGCACATCCAGAGTGTAAGTGAAATGTTGGCAGCTGTGTTTTAATACTTCTGTGGCTCCCAATTACTGAATTCTTTCCTCAAATTAACAGCATGAAAAATACTTTCTAATTTATTTTCCATTCAATAATGGACGCGGTATATTTTTTTCCCTACTTGTGTCATTTTTTGTACATTTGGAATGTAAAGAATACTTGTCAAGACCAGTGTGTTGGATGGTTGTTTGGTTGATCCAATTTAATACAAGTTTGCTAGGTTAACGTTGTCTCAGGATGGTGGTGCATGAGATGAGTCATCTTGTCATCATTGTATTTTAATTTATTTAATAAACCCCCCCCAACACCCAGGATAAGCTGAAGAGAATGCATGGATGGATATTTGGTGTCCCTGTATCAATACATTGCAAAAATACTGCAACACTATGCTACTAGTTACTTTACAGAAATATTTCCATTAGATCAAAGACCCTATGTGCTTATTAAAGTAGGAGTTCTCACCACTTTTGATGTGGGATCCTTTTTCCCTTTTCTTGTTTTACCAGGAATTACCTAGATGCTGGTTCTTGTCATATCAAAGATATCTCAGTTGTTAGCGATAAATTTGCCTTTCTAAAATTTTTCCATTTTAGAAAAAATGTGTCCTAAAAACAGGAAACAGGCCGGTGTAGCTGACTTTTGTTCTCAAATGGCTATGGAAGTGCACTAAACTGCAGTTTCTGGAATGGCCACTTGAGGCTCGCTCCAAAAGGGAGTCAATTTTTGTAGAATGCACAGCTTTACAGCAGAAATAAACATCTTTATGACTTTGATCAGTATAGCAGTATTTCACCACTCTTCATGCCGCATCTCTGGCATGCACATTTTTAGAAACACTCATTGATATTAAGGCTTAAAGTTAGGGTTGTGCCTGTTTCGAGTGACAGGTGAGCGTTATTTTATCTGGTTTAGGCTGGAGTGCACTAAAGGTCCCTCCAAGAAGTCAGCTGTTGAGTTTTTCTGGTGTGTATTTAGTGCATTAGAAATGCACCTTTCTAATTAAGCAAGGTATCTTAGGAAACTCCTTTGCTCTGATAGGGCGGTATCTGATCTGGGCCTATCATAAGTGTAGTACAGGTGTAGTTACAATAAAGTTATGACGTTTTTGATATGTTACTTAAAGACATTACAGGTTGTTTGCATTCTGTTAAAAATGCAAACACATTTGAGAGGACAGAATATTAAAACTGACACACTAATAAACAGTGGCTGTCCGGACAAGTGTCAGGTTCCACAGTTATAGGATGGGACCTTGGCCCTTCTATATATGGAGGGATAAACTAGGCTAAAACTAGAGATAAACGTTGCAGGGTCCCGTCACCATCAAGTAGCCTTCGGGCATCAACCTGCTGGATGAGTCGCGGAGCCCGAGCCTAGCCTGGTTGCACAAATTGGAAATCCGCCCTTCCAGCTCAGTCTGCAGCCTACAGGGGTGCACAGCCAGCCCCCCTATAGCCCAGCTACGAGGCTAAACTCTTAACCATCCCGATTACTGCGTTAACTCGCTGAACCCGGTAGAAAGTACAAGTAACACTACGTAAGCAGAATGGGTCAATAAAGACGCGGCACTGAAAAAAAGCCTATAAACCGAGCCAAATACGCCTCATACCGGAGTCTTACGCCAACTTTGTTTCATGTATTATGTATACAATGAAACTTTCGCCAGACATACCAACAATTCACGAACAACATTTTCCGCGTTTCATAAGTAAACGTGCCGTTGTCAGTATTTTCGCTACGGGACGGTTTCCTGGTTTCAGCAGACCAACCCCGGCTGTCCCCGTAACCCTATAGCGGCGCGGAGTGCACAGCTGCCCGGCTTGCATCGTTAGGAGACTCCGCAGAGCAACCATGTTTCTTCGCACCGGCCACGGTTGTCAAAACCCACAGCACTCGGTCCACAACCCGCTAGAACGTAAGTAATGCCACTAAATGCGTTTAGACTGAGCAGAAACGCGTCGTTTGGGCGAGAAATGGAGGAAGCGATGTGAAACATTGGGAGAGTTAAGCAGGGCTAGTCGGTGACTTGAAAGACACAAGCGGGCCTCCCGGCTGCTGCAGCCCCGGCATTTTCTCCGGCAAAGAAAGCCTTTGTACTGAGCCACAGCGTACACTCCTAGCCTGGGCTATCTTCACACAAACTGAGCCACAAGGAAGGCAATTTTCAAGTTTTACTCACCTGAATATGACACAGAACGAGAGTTACGGCGACAATATGCACATTGCTGCGCTGGTTTAAGATGCTCGGAAAGCCGTCGCGGAGCTATTTCGGTGTCCGTCAGCAGCTAACACCGCGCCTGAAGCTTCTCGCCGTCGAGTGCCCCTCCGCTCCGACTGCCGGGCGGACAAGCTTCCTTAAACCGGAGTCCAACCAAGCATGGATTCATTCAAATAGGGTATCGGCTTTTCTCCCGGAAAATGTTTGCGCTTACATTTTATGTCTTGCTTCTATATTACACTGCAAAAACAATCGGTACGTCTAATATAACGATGGCGCATTTATAAAGTTAAACACTTTGCCGCCAGGAACCCTAAAGAAAATCTAGAGCATGACAGAGGATTAATACGCCTCCAAAGTTTTATCTCCTCAAACAACTCCCAGTCTATGCTCCACACTGATATCGACTCTAGAGTTCTCAGGGTGGTATAATGCAGTTTTTAGTGGCATGTGTTTGTTTTACTTGACACGTAATTCATATTTTACACTTAAAAAAACTGTAGTATTTGTATTTGTATTACACTTATACTATATTTACTTTTTACATGAAAATTAATGGTGGAAATGCATACGTCTTTTATTAGTATTATTATTATTTCTTGATCTTTTGAAGAGTCAAGTGAACATAAACTAGCATGCATAGCTGTGGGACTAACTCAGTGGAGCTCTGATCTTGAATTTACCAGGGGAGATTTAAAATTACTTTAAAAGGCACGTTTATACAGGGATCCTTATACAAACAAGCAAAATAGGGATGGATACCTCTCTAAACACCGATCAAAAGGTTTTCTGTCAAAAAGTCACGTTGTGATTTAGACTTTTTTTTTTTTTACAGCTCACAAAGCCCCCTTTCCTCTTTCAGAAGGAACACCGAAGGAAGAATGGGAGGAAAGCACAACTACTGGTGCTCAGCTTCTGCCAAGCTGACTCTACAACACTTAAACCTCCTTTAGAGTGCTTAGATTTCCAGAAAGGTTGCACAATTACAAAATCCTAATCATCACTTCCTTAGGGGCCCACAAAGTAGAAAGTTTACACCATGTCATTACAGGCGTGCTAATGTTCTTTAATTTTGGATTGTTATAGCTTAGATTTAATTCCAGTTCTCATTCAAGGGTGGAAAAAAACAAACAAACAAACAAACAAAAACCCTTCGTTTTTAAAGTTAATCAATCAATCACAGCTTCTGGGCATTTGCCCTCTGCAAGTAAGCGCAATGTATTTTGTTTGCCACAACCGTTTCAAGCCCAAAACCTAAAGATAATAAGACTACAATAAATGTTAACAATAGTGCTATAACTCTTCTCACTTTAGATGCAGATGCATTTACAGTTTTTACATTGTATTTACTAATGTTTTCTCCAAGCTGTTGGTTACGTCATGCCTTTCATTCATATTATTAATGATCCTGTAATTCTATACCACTTTTTAGGTATACACACTGGTGAAAATTTCCAGGTATCTGTCTTTTAGGAGTTCATTTGGTTAGCATTCTTCAGGTTTGCTTGCCATGACACTGTAATATTAATATATATATATAACAGTGTAATGTAATGCATATCCCTTCCTGCAACACGTAATGTTGAAAATACACTTTCCTATGTATTAATATTCCTCAGAGTAAGAAATTATTTCAAAATATTTCCCCTTTGGCATTTTACTAGACTCTTCCAAGAAAGAATTGAGCTTTTTACCATCTATCATTGTTTGCTTTCTCTGAACTTTCCACCCGATCCTCATCTTGTGTCTTGGCTTTTGGCTGGGACCAAGTTTTTATTACTCTCTGCCACTCACTTTTTAAAACTTTAAAATCAGTTTTCCTGAAGATATGGAAAAATATGTCTAAATAGGTCAAAATGACAGAGGTGCTGTTACACCAAAAGTCTTAAAAGTGGATGTTTTAATTAACATAAACACTGGTAGTTGAGTTTTATGATGAATACAGAATTCATTCTGTTTTGCACTGAAAGCTACACACAAAACATAGTGTATTTAATGTGTTTTACATTTTAAATGTATCTGTATTCAATTTATTTTAATAATAGATCGCAAACCCAACTAAAATACCAAATAAAAGAGGGTGGTACAGTGGTGGTACAAGAAATAAAAGCAGTGGGATAAAATCAGTAGGGGTTCTCAAAAAAAAAAAAAATCTTAAAAAGAGATGTAAAAGATGTCACTGGCCCCATTTCCTGAGGCAGTTTATTCCATAGCTCCAGGGCTCTGGCAGGAAATTCTCTGTTACTTTTAGGTTTTAGGCTCTAGCCTCAGGACTCAGCCTTTGTATAGGCTCAGGTACTGTATATAGCAGAAGAGAGGCCATGAAAAGCCTTTAAAGTCAACTCTAATCTGTGGTCACTTAATGGATTTTTCATCAAGGCAGGTGAAGCTGGATGTATCAACAATCTAACCTCAGGTAGAGGGAGACATGGAAAATGCTGCCACCATCTTTTAGAGACCTTATTAGGTGATCAGAACAAACTGAGGCTACTATTGAGTGAGTACAGATAGTCAGGATAAGCTTTACTATTGTTCCCATAATACTAATGGAAAATTGGTTGAGTTCTTTTCTTACTCTTCTTCTCTCCCCATTCAGCTAAACTCCTCAATATAAATGAGCACTGGTGAAAAAAAGGCCTTTGAAAGGTGCAGGTACTGCACTTGAACATTTGCTGCCATTAGATATGAGTCAGTACATCTCACCGGAAGACGCGTTTTCATGTTAATTCAGTCAGGTTTGAAAATGTAAAATCTCTGACTGTGACTGCTCTATTGCCCTTTAAGAGTTGGAAATGTCTATGTAAAAAGAAGCACATTTGAGAAGTATTTTCTCTTTATTAGAGAGGCAAAGTCTTGTGGGACAATGAGAAAGTATTAGTGCTAGAAGATGTCATACTGTAACTACACAGCTCTGAGTAAGGCGTGCATATTAAAACACTCACTTTGCATAATTTTCCTGCAGAAAAAGAATAAAAGAAGAAGCCATTTGAGTTGTTCCAGCAGTAATTGGGTCTGTTGTCATGTAGGCACCTAGATTGACACAAGCAGCAGCAGCATGTTGGTGTACAGCGCTGACCTTGAAATGCAGTTTGCCCGGCCGTGTGGTGGTTTCATCTGCATGCAAATGAGGAAGTGGGAAGCCAGTTCTCGATGTTAGTTGATAACTGAGACTGAGACAACGGCTCACCGAGAAAAGACGTCAGAGGGCCGTGCAAATAGTTCAGACTCATTCATCTGATAACAAAACAAAAAGCCATGATGGAAAGACAAAACCCCCCAAAACTGCCTCTTTGACTTTGCTTCTTGTTCTCTGTCTCTGCTCATTTTCCAAATTGCGTTTTTAATGTGGATGCGTTGGCACGCAGGAAGTAAAAAAAGATCTTCAGCACCATGGACAGCAACTTGCTCACTCCTTAAACCCAGCCATGCCATTTCACCAAACTTGTAAAATGAAAATAAATAACAAAAAAGAAAGGATTAATATGAACAACAATCCGGGGGATTTTCATTGTGATACCTGTTAGTTAAAGGTTTTCCCTGCTCACCTGTAGTGGGCTGCCCTGAAGACTACGAAGACTAGAGCATTTACTTATTTGAAAAAAAGATTGTGAACTGAGGCAGGCGAACAGAAACCAACATTTAAATTCTTTATGCTCATTTGTATTTCTCTTTGTTGGCAGCTAGCCTGCTCTTTTTGCACGCTTTGCAATGCTTCATGTCTTGTTAAAGACCAAAGGATGATCCGATGTGTCCACTGACCAAATGAACTGAGCGACCGTGCGGTTTATTTAATCTGGACTGCAAATCCATCACGTTCTCAAGGTGCACTATAAAAATAAAATGAGCATTCATCCGTTTATGCAAATGATTAAGTGCAGATGATGTTTGAACTAAGTCTTTTTGGTCTTCTGTCTCTATCTGGGCTTCTTATTAAATTGAACCAGTGCTCACATATCCAGCAACTGTGATATTCTATTTGAATTAACTAGTGTGGCATCTCACAAATGTGAACCCGCATGCATTTGTTCAAACTTTCTCTGTGCTCATTAGTGAGTAAGCCTGCGGGTGCTTATAAAAGTTGGAAAGGATAACTTGAAGCCCACAGCTTGGCTGGATTATAGGGGTGAAAACAGGCAAGCAGAATATATAGGATGTGTTTTCTAAAATGGAACAATTGGTGCAGTTTATATTGCACTGGTATCTCCTGTGGGTCAATATGCCGATCTCCTTTGAAAAGGCAAATGCTGCTGTCCCGAGGTCACATTTTAAATGAGTGAATGCTGTGAAAGTCATGACAGTCTGCTTAAATATTTGGTTGTTTAAACATTCTGTGGACCTACTGTTTACAAAGAATAAGAAGCCCTCTTGAGGAGAGCTCATAGCTAGCAGAAATAATTGTTTCAGGTATGCCCTGCTTGCAAGACACTGATTGTAACCACAGTACATTGCAAAAGTCTTGAGCCATGCCTTATTCCTTTATATTTTGCCAGGAAAATAGGAAATTGGTGCAGTGACTTGTTGAAGCATGCAAACATCAATGGAAATACAGTACATGTATAATTCTAATGAGCCTGAAAGTTAATATTTGGTATGAGAACCTTTATTCTTCTTCACAGGCTGAACTCTCTCAGGCAAGTTTTCTTGTAAATTTGTTAAGTAGTACTCAGGAATAGTTTTCCAGGTTTCTTGAAGGACATTTCAAACCCGTCTTTGGATGGTGGCCGCCTTTTGTTCTGTTCTCTATCAAGATCATCCAACACTGCTTGAATAATGTTGGGATCTAGGGTGGGCAGTCCATGACTGATAGCGTTCCACTGGCTGTTTTTTAATCCAGGTAAGATTTTTCTGCGTTGGCAGTGCGTTTTGGGTCATTGTCATGCTGAATAACTAAGCTGTTGCCAATCAGAAAGTTTCCAGATGGTATTACATTGTGGATCAAAATCTCACCGTACTTTTGTCTATTTATAATTCCATCAATTTTGACAATATCTCCAACAGCACTGGCTGAAAAACAGCCCCGAACCTTGACAGAGCCTCTATCGTGTTTACAGATGGCTGTAGACGTTCATCGTTTCACCAAAAATCACTCCAAAAGACTTCTTTCCAATGATTAACAGTTATGCAGTAACTCCAAAGGCAATCTAAATCTGACAGTATTTTTGTCTCCAGCTACTTGCAAGTCACACATCATACACACATTTTGCTCATCCTTTACTGTTACAACTTTATGTTAAAGCGAGTTTTATCTAATCTACCACCAGATGGCAGTGTGGACCTGTGTAAAAGTTCCACTAGCCTCTGTGGTTTGTGCTTATTTACAGAGAGTAATTACTGTTTTATAGATGCATGACCTAAGGATAGATAAGATAAAACCGGCAAAAAAAAGACAAATAAATAAATAAATAAATCTAGACTACAATATGTTTAACCTAATGTTTCTTGCAGTATATGAGACACTATCTATCATTAGGACTGATGGTGCACTTTTCTCCCATTTCTTACACACAAACACACACAGAAAAGAAAAAAAATACTTGTTTTTCATATATTAGTAATGACATCTGATTGACCTAATGCTTTCCTTAGCCGCTTAATCTAACCATCAACCATCAAAAGATTCAATTCATATAAAAGATCCACGAGCAAAAAACACAATATCCCAAATTAAATGATAAATAAGCAGCATATTCTTTATGTTACACAAAGCGGATTTTGGAATTGAAATGTGTTCATATAACTCGTAATCATTCAGAAACATTCCGATTTTTTTTAGAATTTGACTTGGACCCCTCAATGGAAATGTTTAGCTTTTAATAGCTCTCAAAATCCATGCTACAGGTGGCAGCAGAGAGCCACTGTGGGCACTTCTATTTGTACCATTGGAATGAGCAAAAAGGTAGTACCGTAATAGGATTAATTATAATTCAAAGTTCATTTTAATTTGTCTCTTCTCATTCTGAATCATCCCCTTAGAGGAGCTTGACAGCCTGAATGGATGGTTGATGTTTAACAGGCTAGAATTAAACTGATCTAGAGCTTGAAATGCCACTTGGCAGGGCCATTATTTTTTTCCTAATGTAGCTGTCAAGTAGCAGAAGTGCACATGTCTTGCTGACATGTGAATTCAGAGTCTAACAAATGGAGAGTGTGCAAGTTCAAAACATTTTCGCTAGCTTACATAGATAAGGCTAAGAAATACAAGTCATGATATTAGGAAAATGGACTAAGCAGTATCAATCAAATTCTTTTTTAATCACTGTGCAGGTCATTGCAAGCAAGACCAACAATGGTACTATTATCAATAGAAAGAATTGGTGAATATAAATACATTTATAGTACATATGTGTATAAATATTTGCTCATATTGAGAGATAATGGTGTTTTCTACTCATCTTATTTAGTAATCGAATTGCCTGTGGAATAAAGCCAAGAATTCTGTTTGTTTTGCAAGCTGGAGATTTCCTCCTCCTGCAGGAGTCATCACAAACTCATTATGGGTAATCAATGAGGGCACACAATTTACTAAGAACTGTTCTCAGAATCTTTAATCTTCCCTCATAAATTTTTGAATCCATGCAAAAATTCTTTGTGGCCTGTTTTTATAAAATGTTAAAGGTATTCTTTGTTTAATCTCATAGGTGCAGAAACATAAGATCTAATGCACCTTTGTACCATCAGTAACATCTCAGCGAACCCCCAAATACGCTTCAGACAGTTTCAAAATATTCATAAGCTTTCCCACCCTCAACAGTACGAGGAGACACTGGAAAAGAAAAAAGAGAGCGCTTGAGCCCGACACAGAGATGAGAAGCTTAGGAGTTTGGTAAGGAGAGGTTTTACAATGAGACGTAAAAAAGGATGAAGACGGTGTTCAGAGAGAAAGCCAAGACCCCAGCTGTGCCCCTGCTCCCACTCAGCACACATGTATGCACATATGCAACTCCGCCCACACACAAAGAGAGTGGGCCAGTGCTGCATTTGTTTTGTTTAAAGTGGCAGATTTTTGCCAACCAGATCCACCCGCAATGGTTCTTACAAGCAAAGATGTGAAATTCAATCTAAGTGGAAAAAACACCCAAACAATTTTCACAAATTTGTAATAGCGACGATATAAACTGGAAAACACTGTGACTGTCAAATAAACCAGGTCAAACTAAATAATTCAATTTATATTCTTCCAGTCGTGATGAGGCACCTCATCGGTGCTTTTCAACACACAGCAAATTACATATTCAAGCAAAAAAACAATTTATATATATATTTTTTGGCTGAACATGGAATTTATGCAGTTTCCAAAGACTTTAATAATAATGTTTCCATGCAGCTTACTTTCTCCTGGATGTATCTGTCACCACGGTGAATGTAAAGCCTCTCAGGAACAAAACAATGCATTAGCAACTCAGGTTTTGACGTGTACGATGATTCACTGGTTCTTTGATCTCTGACATCCTATTCATGTGAATGCTTCCAAACACTCACAGCAGGTGTGAAGCATGATGGCAAAGGGGATGTATCATGTTTTGGATAAAAAGGCAAACTGTCTCTTAAATAATTTAGAAGGCTTTTTTCCTTTAACCATTTGCAGCTAGTATTTTGAGTTATTTTCTGTGGCAGCAGCAGATGCATTAGTACAAAAAATCCCAACATAATCAAGGAGCTAAATCTGATTAATTCAGCTCTGGGTTTGTGCCATGTTTAATTTGTTCTTGTATCCCACTCAGGGGAGAGTAGTGTTTGTCAGCATGTTTGCTATTGACCAACAAATGAACATGAGCAGTTATCCCATTGCGTTAGGCTCTTCTGTTGTTGCAGCCTTTTCAGGTATTCAGTGCAGTACCCCTGTTTGATGTCACAAGTTTATGTCCTTGTTTTTTTTGCCCACAGTCATTGGATAGTGATGATCTGCAATGTCATTCAGAGACCATGCTGCATAACCACTTTGATGATCCAGTAAAATAGTGAGTTTTCTGGCAGATTCTGTAGATTTTTTTCAATTTAATTTATATATTTTAATATTTGTTCATTCATTTTACGTTATTTACATCATACAATATGAGGCACTCTTTCAGTTTTGGTTAGTTTTGAGTTACATATACTTATCATGTGCACCGGTTTCACTGAGAGGAGGCCGACCAAGGAAGAAGTCCAAGCTACAAAACCCACACCATCAAGCCTAACTGAAATTTTAAGATGCCTACACGGAAAAGCCAAATGTGTTTTGGAGAAAAGTTTTATTTTCAGATAAGACAAAGATTTAACTATTTTGTTACAAGAGGTTTTGTTAAGGACAGTTTAACAAGCATGGTGGTAGCAGCATCATACTCTTCGGGTGTTCTTCTGGCAGTGGTACTGGTACACTGCACAAAGTGGATAGAATGATAAAGAAAGACTCCCTCCAAATTCTTCAACTTCACCTCAAATCAACAGCTAGATGGTTGAAACCTGACTGCGAATTGTGTTCCAATGACAATGGTCCCAAACCCATATCAGAGCTGATTTTATAACAAGCTAACAGCTTTTGAAATAGACTTCTAATATCTTGATCTCAACCCTACTGAAAATATGTGGACTATCCTTAGAAGCAGGTTTTTCGCCAGAACACCGACAAATCATATATCTGGCTATGTTTATATAGCCTGGCTATATTTATACTAGAAGCTTGTTGATGGCTACCAAAAGTGATGCAATTTGCTAAAGAACATTTAACCAAATATTACTAGGAGTGTATGTAGATATTTGAGCCTTTATATGTACCAGTGGTTGCTGGCAGTTTCTGTGAAATCATCTGCTTTTTTCATGCTGGCAGTCGCTACCATGAAGTTGCAAGGAGTTGAAGTGACACCTTGCTATTGCTTTGATTGCTAGCTGGTTGTCACAGTTTCCAGCAATACCGACTTTTCTGTGAAATGTGTGATGCAAACCAGAGACGGAAACTGTTTGCCTTTAAAGCAAAAGTTGTCCCTTTTGAAATGTGTTAGAGGCAGCAGTATGGCACAAATTTGACTTTGAGAGTGAATAGTCTCCATTTCTAGTTTGCATTGCTACAGCTTAGCGTAATTTACCTGGTTGGCACGGAGTCACCACCTGGTCAGGGGGACTCGGGCCTTAGACGATATTTACCCCTGTTTGTAGGTTTGTTTCTTAGTCCGCAAACTCCTTGTAGACCATTATCTGTTTAAGATAATGGTCTATTGTGTCATTGTGTAGCAACCACCTAGCATCAAGCTAAATTAACCCAATAATCTACCAATAACACTTGATTAAAACATTATATTGTTTTAATTTTCAACATTAACATCTTATTGTTATCCACAAAAGTTGAATTATGCATGATATATTATGATG
>NW_024582384.1:3074316-3079663 GCF_018398535.1 Haplochromis burtoni
ATGTCTACAAGTGACGCAAGTTTTACATCACCATACAGTGCAAGCAAGAATGTCAATTTGCCAAAAGCAAGAATAGTCCAAAGAATATTGTAGCATGGGCATGTTCTAGTATGTCAAATTTGTCCACCCAGCTATTGTTACTCTGACAACTAACAGTTGCTGACGTTATAACATTCCTTCATGGGCCTTTGTTGGTCACATGAGTACCTTTTTTTTAAGGACTTAATAAAAATTTTCACCTACGGGTAAAAGTTAGTCATAACACATGACTTTAAGGGGATTTTTCATTGCAGTTATGCCCATACTGCAGATTTATAAAGAGAACATTTGGAATATCAACAGGAATTCTCTTATGGTTCCCTGATAGTGACATGTGTATGTTTTATTTGGCTCTGTTGGGGAAACCACACAGAACGCTTTTTGGAAAAATGTTCTCATATGGTCCTCTTGACGACATAAACATCAAAAAATGTCTGCAAACAGAACCAGATGACTGAAATTGGCAAACAACAAAAGACATCCGATTCTCGGTTGGTCCCATTACAGCATTATACCAGAATACACAGTATGATATGACTATTTTTTATTTCTTTACAATACACTCCAGCTTAAAGAAGAAATATGATTTCAGAATGTTCTGAGTTTGGAGTTAAGGATGTCACTCTTTGTAAGATTAATACAACATTTGTGGACGGTCAAGACATGGTGTTCTTTAAAGGGCAAGGGGATGTTATATGGCAGACATCCATAAATGCTCTGGGAAACTTTAGGCCATCATTATTGGCCTCTATAGTACATTCTCACTATGTGTATGTTAGAATATTCTGAGACCATAAACCTGTAGCTTGGTGATGTACGGGAATGTGATAGTTAGTAGGCATGCATAGTTGAAAATGTGCGGAGGGGGATGAAGGCTGTAACTATTTTAGTATACTGTTTCTGCTGCAAAGGCAGCTAAGCACTCCAGAATACTTTGACATTTCAAATTAATTTTCAGAATGGATGAAAATGAGTTGCATGAAAAGATGAATGATGGTGTGAGCACCACGGGCTGTATAAGAACAACTTTTGTTTCATTATTATACACTTAAAATTCCTTCCTTCCGGGGAAAATCAATAAATTTATCAGCTTATGAAAAAAATTGAATGAATTTATTATAGATCACTCAGGGGCAGATGAGATAAAGGCTGATTTAATGAGATATCTAATGGTTTTAGCTAATGTTTGCACATGCAGTGTGTGTGATGACCCTGGCAGCTCTAAGGACAATGTCATGTCAGATAAACACACTATTTCTTACCCCAACAACCTTCTATCATCGCCACACAGTGGGGTATTGATTGCTGAAGAAAGTACATTTAATTTCTCTCTCAGCAGGTTGGCCATGCCCAGCTGTCCTTCAGACCCCCTTTTTTCTGCTTCATGGAATATTCTGGAGAACGATAGGGACTTACACGCAGACACAAAGATAGAACGTGTGAGTGGATGTGCCTTCAACACCTCCACTCCACGGGGGATATGATTTGATGAGTTCCTGTCGTGAAAATTGCAGGGCAGTTACGCATTTGGGACTTTTTCCAACAATCATTCATTTTGCCATTTGAATTTGATTAATCTTCTGTGTAGGATGAGATTCGTAGTAGATCATCTCAATCGTTGCACCAAAAAAGGCATTTTCTCTCACCGCACGGAGGAGGGGCATTTCACAAGCTCAGATATCAGCACTACAGGCAGCAATGTTTTCCTTTCTTTCAGTAGCACCTTTTCATTTCTAGACAAAAGCTGGTCTTTTTTTTGAATATTTAGCAGAAAAACCCCCCCTGAAATGCACAATCATTGGTATGAGGAATTTTGTCTAGAAAACACACAGTCTGTTTTTAATATGATTTATAATATGAACTGCTGGACACAATGCCGTGTTTTGTGACTAATTGTAAATAATATGCAGAAATAGATGTAAAATTCAAGGAGAAATCTGAATAAATCAGGCTTCATACACTAACAAATGCAAATTCTTCCATGCAGGGCACAAGAGGTCAAATGAATTGTTTGATGAGTATGAAAATAATGCAAATCATATGCTATGGCCTTCACAGAGCCATGGCCCGATGCGTAAAACTCAGCACAACAAAAACTGAGTATATGGAGAAATGTGAACAGGCATTCCTTTTAGTCAGAAATGTAATCCATTGTGTACATTTGAAGTAGTTCACAATCACGACCTGCTCGTCTTCTTTTACAAAGGCCAGTTTATGTGAGAGGGAAAGGCTTCAAAAATCTCTCATGTGCAGTTTTGGTTCTAGGTTTACATACAGTCATCATGGGAATGAATTGCTCTGGTATTTTGTTCTTTTTATGTTTTCCTTGAACTCTTCTTTTTCCAGAATGTAATACTTGTACAGCTTAAATTGGGTGCACAAGTTTGAATTCATTGTCGACATCAACTGGGTCCCTGCAGGAGCTCCAGTATCAATGTCTACAAGTGACGCAAGTTTTACATCACCATGGACTGAGAGGCTGCTAACTAAGAAGTCGCTGGCCCAAAAGTGACACCTTCAAGCTTGAGTAAAAATTGCAGTTGCCCCAATGGACAAGCCAAATGTGTTTTGGATAAAAGTTTTTTATCTTCAGACGAGATAAAGATTAAGTTATTTGGCCACAATGACAAGAAGTATGTTTGGAAGTATGTAACTGTAAGGCTTTCAAACCTAAGAAAACTGTAACAGCTGTCAGGCATGGTGGTGGTAGTATCATGCTCAGGGGCTGTTTTGCTGCCAGTGGTACTGGTACACTCCACCAAGTGTACTGAATAATGAAATAGGGGAACCACGTCCAAATTCTTTAACATTGCCTGAAATCAACAGCTAGATTATTTAAACTTGAACACAACTCCAATGCGATCAGTGATCCCAGACAGGCATCAATTTTCAGAACTGAAGAAACCTCTTTGATGAGAGGTGAAATGTCTTCATGAAACTTATCAGAAGTCCAAGCTTTCCAAGCTTCTCAGGCTACCATGACTAGGCTAAAATTAACTTTCTGGGATTACTTCCAAAAGTTCTGACCTCAACCTTATTGAAAATTTGTGCATTATGCTTTGAAGCTTAGTCTGTGCCAGGAAAACAACCAATTTAAATGAACTGTACCAATACTGCCACATATCCTGCCAGAATTATGCCAGAAGACCGTTGTTGGGTACCAAGAGCATCTGGTCGAGGTGCATCTTGTTAAGGTACATTTAACCAATCACAAGTGGGGGTGTATGTATGCTTTTGAGCCAGTAATATTTTCTGAAATGATGCAGTTTCCTCAAGCACAGTATGCAAAATTTTCTCTGCATTTAAGGATGTTGTCAAAGCTCTATGTGCTCACCAGGATCAGGATATCTGATTATAGTGATCTAGAGTGTCTGAGCTAGCCTGTGTTTTACTAGCTTCACGAACCCAACGTAATCCATAGCATTTCTTTCATCCTCTCCCTTAGTATGCACGTAATAGAAAAATATATTTTATAAAATTAGTTTTTTTTAAAGAGGTCACTAAGGTATCTCATCTGTTTCTCTGAGGCGTGTTATTCCAGAGTTTTGAAGTCCTCAAGGCAAATGCTTTACCACCCTATGTCTCAAGTTTTGCCCTGGGGCCCGACATCAAGAGCTCATCTGGAGATCTGAGCGTAACAGCAGGGTGTGAGAGGTGAGAAGGTTGAAGATGTAAGAAAACAAGCAATAAAATTGTAAAAGTTTTGAACACCACTGGTAACCAATCCAAGGAGGCAAGAATCTTGGAAGTGCGCTCACAATTTTCTAGTTTTCCTTGAGGTTTTTCATGGTGGATGACCCTGGGATAGACTGGCAACTCAGACACAATAATGAGGATGTCTGCAGACTAGCATAAAAGACTTTTCACTTCAGTTTTTTTTTAGAGATTGTCAGACACCCAGGATTAGTGGGTTTAGTGTTTTTTTTTTTTTCCTGTTTGCGTTTCATGGTCTCTCTATATCTATTCACACTTCTCTTTCCCCTCACGTCTAACTGGTTGCACCAGGTGGTTGCACCTCCCTGAGTCAGGAAGCTTCTCCCAGTACTTGCTCATTGGGGATAATTTGATTGGGCTTTTCTTTCTAACATTGTAGAGCCTAGAGCTGTACAGTCCCATGTCAAGCGCCTTGAGGTAACCGTGAATCGGTCATAGTCAATGGACTGTTAAATAAGTGCCCAAGATTTTAAAAAAAGGAGCTAGAAATGAGCACAATAGATCCTCTTTACATTTTCTAAGCTTTAAGAAGTCTTGTTAATTTGGTAGTGTTTTTGAATTTCAAGGTTTAATCACATGTCTCCTAAGGGGATGGTATTCCCATGTATGCTTTTTTTTTTTCTCCATTCACTTCTACCTCTGGGGCTTTTACAATAACATCCAACCTAATTATAAGCATGGCAGACATCATGTGCGCTCTCTGTCCTTTCTCCCTAAAGACCCAGTGTGGAACAGCATTGGACCAAGTTTAACGCCAGGAACACTAATAAACACGGATACGTTGGCTGTGTTGGATGGCCCATCCTCATCTGTTTTGATGGAAATAATCTATTATGTAACAAAATTACTCAACACTGACCTAAAAATCACAGGCTGCTGTCATTCAGTAACATTTACATCGTCTAAAGCAATATAGAATATAGCATTGTTAAATATTTAGAAACTATATAGACCTTATTTATCAAGGATTTAGTTTTAAGACTGCATGTTGTCAACAGCAAATTGTATCCAAAAATACCAGTACTGCTATTTGAGCAGCACTGCATGCACATTTACACAAATGATCCAACCAGTTATCACACATCCTGTTTAGTTCTTGGCAGCCAGGAGGAAAATGTTTGCCTAGTCGATGTGACTTTTAACCAGAATGCCCCCTCGGGTTCAGGAATAGGATTGGAGTGAAAGGTTGTCTATAAAATATGCATGTCACGTTAGAGACTAGTGGTGATCTAAGTGTGGGTGTGTGTGTTTTCTCCCTCTGTGTATCCTTGTGATGGCTTTGGCACTGGGGATTACTTGAAAAGGAGGAGAGACATGGAGGTGTAATGTAAAATAAACTCACACTGTGAGTAGATTTATTCCTTGCCTGTGTGGAAATGGCAAATTCAAATGAAAATGCAAACTTGAAAGCATTTTGTTTTCATTTGGTGGGCACAAAACCCCAAATGCCTTTCAGTGCCTTGCTTTGTATTTTCATGATCAAATGCATATTAATGCCTTTATAAATATAAGACAAGGGACACTTCAAACACAATCACACCCTTTGTCTTCTGCCATTTCTATGTCTCTCTCTCTCTCTCTCTCTCTCTCTCTC